>NW_012236491.1:43923-97411 GCF_000787575.1 Acytostelium subglobosum LB1 | reverse complement strand
GCATCCTCATATCATTGTGCAGTCCACTCAGAAAGAGACTGCCTACTTCTCCGAGTAATCAATAAATGGAAACAWTCKTTTGCATCAGATCATGAATGAAAGTGTGTGAAGTGATTAATACTGTTTAGAGCGGGAACACATGTTGGGCATCACCCACACACATTGATCAAACCCACACTCACTTAGACACTGGGATAGGATACTTGTTGTTTTCCTGGAAACACCAGTATAGATCCTGCACTTACTGCAGCAGGCCTCTAGCATAAGAGTCAATGGAATGACAGGTTCAGATGTCATTCGATTAGTGTCCAATTCGAATAAATCAAGTAGTAATTACTTTAGTTAGTAGTACTACTCCTCACTTACCCGAACTCGTGCGTCAGACAAGGTAAGAGAGAGACTATAAGTTCGAAGAAGTGGACAAGTCCGGTGTTGTGTCATTCTGAATCAATCAATCATTCATTCATTCAAACAATCTAACTTATATTTATAAATAATTAATATCTATATTTGTATTTGTAATCAACATCAATAATATATTGTAAGTTGTACTATATTTGTTTGTATGTTTGTTGTTGTTCATCACTTCATGTTCCCTGGGTTGTCCAAGTCCAATTCCCCCAATTCCAAGTCCAGGCCAACCCAAGGCCAAGGACAAGGACATTACCTTATACAATATCCAATGTTTAATTTAAGGACCAATACCAAAATACAACCTCACAAACACAATAATCACAAATGCATTACTTAACTTGATTGTTTAGAATGTCAACCAACTTTGACACTTGTAGTCTGCCATCCACATCCATCCGCCAATCACTCAATCGATCAATCAAAAGAACCCAACACCTCAATGTCTTGTTATATCAAGTCATCTTCCACCTTCATTTAATAACATTCGTCAGATTGTTCCATGGTTGGACATGTCCAACAAGTCACATTAACAATTAACATCATTTTTATTGTTATTTATTTAACAATGTCCAAGGAACTTTCCAAACCCGATTACTATGTCCACAACCAATTGAATGATCGTCGTTGTTGTGAACCCCCTTCACTCACCCACACACACTCGACGGGGTTCCAATCACAACTATTTTGGAACTGATCACCCATATCCACGACATTGTTCGTCATTACGCACCAGGCCCAGGTGATCGCCCAACCGGCATTGTCATTAGTCGTGGGTTAACAAGATAATTTGTATTACCTCACAGCCTTGGATATCGATTGAAACCCCCACACCTGTGTACTCATAAGCGCACCATCTCCGTCAAAGATGATGAGTGATCGCTCACCTACCATCTTGGTTATTTAAAGAATCGTTATCAGACCCATCATATCCCTCTCTCACTCTCATCCACACTCTCTCTCTTTAGTATTAATTACAACAATACATTTGTTGTACAACAACAACACTTCGCCTTTGTAAGCATCTCTATCTAGACCCCACGCGTGTGGAGTCTATCACATTCACACACCCGCGGCTCTGATTGACAATCATCGGATGCCCCCAACACTCAACCCACCTCCCTCTCTCGTATTATGTGTATTGCAGAGTACGTCATCATTATTGCACCAGGCCAATGTAATTAATAACTGGCTATTCTACATTGTGTGTGTGTATGAATGATGATGACCAGTGACAGTATGTGTGTGTGCCTTTACCAACAGCCAAACCACGAATGACTCAGATGGCAAAGGCCATCACACCCACGCACGTCGACCTTCCCAACCAACAAACCAAGAGTATTTATAAATACTGACCACCTTTCATTCAATCAATCAATCAATCATATACTATATTCTTCGATCTTCCAACCAACACATATATACAGGTATTGAATTGTTAGATTAACTTAAGATATTTCAATCCGTATCAGTACGATTCGTTCGTCTTTCTCAACCCCAACCGACTCGACCTCGGGATACACCCCTCCCCAGGTAGGTACCAGTGTCAAAGTTTATTTTTGCACAAGGGTATGAGTGTGGACCTCTTTCGGCCCAGCCCTTGGACCAAGGGTCCCGACCCCACACACACGACCCAAAGGATCAGTCATCCTGTCACACTCATGACGATACTCAAATAACATACTAACGTCACGTAATGCTTGGCATTGATGTCTCCCTCCCTTTCCAGATCGTTCTCGACATTCTGTTTTAGAACTTGCAAAGCAATAACTGTTTAAACAGATATATACACACATAACAACATACATCAAACTATTGTTAGTTAGAACAGAGAATGGACGATACATCAACTCCAATCTCTGACAATAACAACAACAGTAATAATGATGTTGTGGATTCTACTCCCAGTCCAGTTGTAGACAACACAATATCATCATCAGACACTGCCCCACTTGTCTCTGATCACAACAACAACAACAACAACAATCACAATGACAATAACAACAACCACAACAACAACAACAATCACAATGAGGATATTGACATTGATACAACAAATATTGACTTGACGATGGCCGGACCAAACCCATCAATCCCAATGATGTCAATGGACTCGACTGGAGGCACGCCAGACGAACCCTCATCTGGCTCGTCAACTCCACCCATCGTCAGGAACAAGGACGGCATCGACCCCAAGGAGAAGAAGGAGGAGGGCGAGAACGTCGGCTTCTTCCAGCTGTTCCGCTTTGCCACCAAGCTCGACTATCTGCTCATGTTTGTTGGCACGATCGGCGCTATTGCCGCCGGTGTCGCCATGCCTGCCATCTCGATCGTCTTTGGTCAGGTGATGAACATCTTCACCTACCAAGAGCTGCAGAACCCCAACTTTAGCATCTACACCGAGATCTCCAAGGTCTCGCTCAACTTTGTCTACTTGGCCATCGGCATGTTCGTGGCCTGCTACCTCGAGGTCACTTGCTGGACCATCTCAGGTGAGCGCCAGTCAGTGCGCTGCCGCAAGCAATACCTCAAGGCCATTCTGAAACAGGAGATCGGTTGGTACGACGTCACCAAGTCCAGCGAGCTGGCCACACGTATCGCCTCAGACACTCAACTCTTCCAGGAGGCCATCGGAGAGAAGGTCGGTAACTTCCTTCACTTCACCTCCACCTTCATTTCTGGTTTCATCGTCGGTCTCGTCAATGGCTGGCAACTGGCCCTCGTCATTCTGGCCATCACACCTTTGTTGGCCGCAGCTGGAGGCTTCATGACCAAGATGATGACTGAGCTCACCAAGAAGGGCCAAGACTCCTACGCCAAGGCTGGTGCTGTCGCTGAGGAGAAGATCGGCTCGATCAGAACCGTCGTCACCTTCTCTGGTGAGGAGCGCGAGAACCAGGCCTACGCCAACAACCTCAAGGACGCTCTGGACATTGGTCGTCAGAAGGGTCTCATGAACGGACTTGGAATTGGTCTCGTCTTCTTTGTCCTCTTTGGATCCTACTCCCTTGCCTTCTGGTATGGTGCCAAGCTCATCACCGACCACGCCTACAACCCAATCCACTCGAGAGACTGGCAGGGAGCTGATGTGCTCACCGTCTTCTTTGCAGTCATCATGGTAAGTACACCAATGACTCAATCAACTCTGATCGTTCACTATCTAACACTCACTCAATCAATCAAACATACTATTAGGGTGCTATGGCTCTCGGACAAGCTGCTCCAAACCTTGCCAACTTTGCCAATGGTCGTGGTGCTGCATTCAAGATCTACAGCGTGATTGATCGCAAGTCAAAGATTGATCCATTCTCAACTGAGGGAGTGGAGCATGTTGCTGAGGGTGACATTGAGTACAGAGACGTCGACTTTGCCTATCCATCGCGTCCCGACGTGCAGATCTTCAACAAGTTCAGTCTGTCCATCAAGAAGGGCCAGACCGTGGCTCTGGTCGGAGACAGTGGTGGTGGCAAGTCCTCCGTCATTGCTCTGCTCGAGCGTTTCTACGACCCAATGGCCGGAGAGATCTACATGGACGGCGTCAACATCCGCGACATCAACATCAAGTGTCTCAGACAAAGCATTGGTCTCGTGTCCCAGGAGCCAACACTGTTTGGTGTGTCGATCGCTGATAACATTCGTTACGGCAATGAGAACGCGTCCATGGACGAGATCATCGAGGCCGCCAAGACCGCCAACGCACACGACTTCATCTCCACGCTGCCAGAGGGTTACGACACTCAGGTCGGTGAGAAGGGTGTCCAGATGTCTGGAGGCCAGAAGCAACGTATCGCCATCGCTCGTGCTATGATTAAGAACCCCAAGATCCTGTTGTTGGACGAGGCCACCAGTGCCCTCGACGCTGAGAATGAACATCTTGTGCAGCAGGCCATCGACAAACTGATGCAAGGCCGTACCACCATCGTCATTGCCCATCGTCTGACCACCGTCCAGCACGCCGACGTCATTGCCGTCGTGCGCGCCGGTAGCATCGTCGAGCAGGGCACTCATCTTGAGCTGCTTGCCCGCAACGGAGTCTACACCTCCCTGGTCAACCGTCAACAGAGCGGTGAGGCTGAGGACAGAAAGAAGATGATGAAGCGCAGCAACAAGGCTGTCAAGACCGTCGACACCTTGCAATCATCAGACAGCGCATCATCCAGCTCAGTCGGCGACGACAGCTCCGACGACGAGAAGGACAAGACCGACGCCAAGGACGAGAAGGACGACAAGACTGGAAAGAAGAAGAAGAAGAAAGCCGTCAAGTCCGAGGTTCCACTCACACGTATCATCAAGATGAACCAAGCCGAGTGGCCATTCTTCCTGTTGGGTACAGTTGGCGCTCTTGCCAACGGTGCCATCATGCCAGTGTTCTCAATTATCTTCTCTGAGATTCTCAGAGTGTTCAACTCTCCGGAGATGTACGACGACGCCATCAAGCTGTGCCTGTGGTTCCTGCTGCTGGCCGCCGTCGCCGGTATTGCCAACTTCTTCCAGATCGCCTCGTTCACCTACGTCGGTGAGGTGCTCACTTACCATCTCCGTTACTTCTCCTTCCGCTCGATCATCCGCCAGGACGTCGGTTGGTTCGACCTTCCCGAGAACACCACTGGTGTGCTCACTGCCAACCTTGCCACCGACGCCACACTCGTCCAGGGTATGACCAGTCAGCGTCTCGGTCTGCTAATCCAGAACATCGTCACAATGGTCACTGGTCTTGTGATTGCCTTCATCTCTGGCTGGAAGCTCACACTCGTGGTGCTCGCCACCGTGCCAATCATTGGTTTCTCAGGCAAGATGGAGATGGACTTCATGGCTGGATTCTCCAAGGACAGCAAGGAAGCCTACGCCAAGTCTGGACAGGTGGCCACCGAGGCCATCGGAGGTATCCGTACCATCAGCTCGTTCACTGCCGAGAAGAAGGTCTACGACAAGTACAAGTTTGCCCTTTCCGAGCCAATCAAGATTGCTCTCAAGAAGGCCAACACCACCGGTATCGTCTTTGGTTTCACCCAAGCTACCATGTTCCTCATCTGGGCACTTGGCTACTGGTACGGAGGCAAGCTCGTCGACGAGGGCGAGTGGTTGGCTCCACAAAAGGACATCGACAAGTTCTGCCAGCCACCCAACTACACCTTCAACGTCACGTTCGACCGTTGTGTCTACATCGAGAACAGCATCTACGGCTTTGGTCAGATGCAGCGTGTGTTCTTTGCCATCGTCATGTCAGCTATGGGCATTGGTAACGCCAGTGCTTTCGCCCCAGATATGGCCAAGGCCACCATGGCCACCAACGCCATCTTCAAGCTCATTGACCGCGTGTCCAAGATCGACCCATTCAAGAAGACCGGTCAGACCATCCAGGAGATCAAGGGAGACATTGAGTTCCGCAACGTCGGCTTTGCCTACCCATCGCGTCCCAACAAGCAGATCTTTAGCGACTTCTCGCTCACCATCCCCCACGGCAAGAAGGTTGCTCTGGTTGGTGACAGTGGTGGTGGCAAGTCCACCGTCATTGGTCTGCTCGAGCGTTTCTACGACCCACTCGAGGGCCAGATCCTGCTGGACGGCATCCCCATCACCGAGCTCAACCTCACCTGGATGCGTAGCAACTTTGGTCTGGTCGGCCAGGAGCCATTCCTGTTCTCTGGCTCGATCATCCAGAACATCCGCTACGGCAAGCCCGACGCCACCATCGAGGAGGTGATCAGCGCCGCCAAGGCTGCCAACGCCCACTCTTTCATCTCTGAGCTGCCCGACCAGTACGACACGCAGCTCGGCGACAAGTTCACACAGCTGTCCGGAGGCCAGAAGCAGCGTGTTGCCATCGCCCGTGCCATCATCCGTAACCCCAAGATCCTGTTGTTGGACGAGGCCACCAGTGCGCTCGACTCCAAGTCCGAGAAGATCGTGCAGGAGGCGCTGGACAATGTCATGAAGGGCAGAACCTCGATTGTCATCGCACATCGTCTCAGCACCATCATCGACTCTGACATCATTGCCGTTGTCAAGGGTGGACGTGTCGTTGAGATTGGCAGTCATCAGCAACTTTTGGAACTCAATGGTTTCTATTCACAACTCATTTCAAGACAACTCTAATCACTGTCATACATTCATTCATTCATTCATACATATATTCAATCAATCAACACAACGCAAGTTTGGCACAAAGTTCCTGGACAATGATACAAACATCATCGGTAGCAGATAGATGTTGTCATTCAATTGTACCATGGTACATTCAATGTGTCCAACAATTAATCATTCAAGTTTCGAAACCAATGGTTAATCATCATTCCAACTCCAACAACATAATGCGACAAACAATTCCCAACTCCAAAGTTAATAAAATACAATTATTTACTCACAATCATTTTATACACAGACGTTACAACTAATAATAAGAATAATTTATAACTAAACCAATAATGGTCTCGTCTTTGGACCTCCCACTCCTCATTCCCCCACATCGCTTAATTGATCGATTGATTAGATGCGCATCAGTTCGATCTTGTCCAACGTCTTCCTTTCCAGCCCACAGTTTTTTGACAAACATGGGGTCGTCAGGGGTAGTCTCTCCACCCCCTTTTGGTTCGTTCTTCCATCTGTGTGTCAGTCAAGGAAGGATAGGATGAAAGAGTGGTGATGCATCCTTCCATCCAATCAAACATCAATCAAACAATCAATTCAAACACAATTATTTGAATCTTATAAATACATACATACACACACAAACATACATACACATAAATATAAACATACACATACACATACTCATACACACCAAACAAATAATTAGTTGAATACAATCAATCAATCATATGACCACGACCAACAACAATTACAATTAAGTTAAGCAACGACATCCATTGCATCAACATTATATACATTTGTAGTAGTAGTTAGTAGTTAGTAGTAGTAGTACTAGAAATAATAACTAAAGTGTAGTAGTAGTCATGAGCAAGACTAATGGAAGCAGCATAAGAAGTGGAGGAGGAAGCAGCATTAGAGGAGGAAGTGTTGCTCAACAACAACAACAATCAGTGGACGATGCATATATTGCCGATCAAACACAACAGATGAGACTGTCGGAGGAGATTGATGAAGGTCTGATCGAATCGGAGGAGGCCACTGATATCGATGTAAAGGGCCTATCATTGCTCGAACAGATTGGTGCAGGTTCCTACGGTCTAGTCTACCGCGGCACATACTTCCGATCAGAGGTGGCCATCAAAAAGATACGACCAGGTGAACATCAACGCGAACTCGAGAAGTATCTAAAGAGAGAGATTGCTGTCCTTAAGTATGTCATATCAATCAATCGTTCGATCACATGATCACACAAGATCTAACTCTTTTGATCAATCAATCAAAGGAATATACAACATCCTAATATAGTACAATTCATTGGGGTGTATTATGAGAAGACTGATCATAATATGACATTCTTGACTAATCAGACTTGGATCGTGACAGAGTATGTGCCGGGTGGCAACCTACACGAGAAGATCAAAGATGTCTCCAAGCCATTCCCTCTATCACTTCGATTCAAATTGGCATTGGATATTGCATTGGCCAGTATGTTTATCATCTCCCTCCATCCATCCTTCCGTCCACTCACGACTAACTCGCTCAATCATATTAGTGGCATACCTTCATAGTCGAGATATACTATTCAGAGACTTAAAGTCAAAGAATATACTCATTGATGATACTAGCTCACCGATCAGAGGCAAGGTGTGTGACTTTGGCTTCGCCAGGATCGTCAAGAACAAGAACAGACACTTGTCCATCTGCGGAACCGATGACTTTATGGCACCCGTAAGTTTGGTTGGCCTGGCACATCCATCAATCAAACAATCAACCATTCTAACAAACATCCAACACTAGGAGGTGATACTTGGAATGGATTATGACGAGTCAGCTGACATCTTCTCATTTGGAGTCGTGCTGTTGGAGTTGGCAACAAGACGAAGGATCAGCAAGGAGATTGAAAGAGGACCACACAACGCATTCGAGATACACGAGGATATTGCACGCGACTTAATACCCGAGTCGATACCGGGACTGTTCACAGAGTTGATCATCGAGTGTATCAAATACAATCCAACCGATCGACCAAGCTTCCCGCACATCATCCACAGCCTAAAGCAACTTGTAGCACTATATCCAATCCCTCAGCCAATCGACAATCCAATGTCGCCACACTCGTCGCCCATCATCCCACGCAAGAACTCCAAGGCGGCCAATCTGCCGCCTGCCCTGGAGAACCTGCTGCGCAAGAGTTTGGACCTCAAGCCCATCTCGGCACCACCATCGTCTGCGTGTGTCGAGTCCACGTCGACCAGCAACAATGAGATGGACTCAAGGCCGCTCACATCGAGTGCGTCGGCATCCTCATCATCGTCCATCCATCACAGCATCAACAATCGACCGAATAACGAATGTAATATCACCAACCAACAAGAACATGAACATCAACAACAACAACAATGTAGCAATAGTAGTATTAGTGGCAACAATGTACAGGATCATCAATCGACGGCGCAGCAACAGCAAAAGACTCAATGTCCAGAGGACACCACCACGACAGAGGAGGTCAACGACGACCACATTGCCATTGGTGGCGACGATGAGCTGGAGCTCGACGACGAGGAGAAGGAGCGCAAGGTGCAGTATCTAAAGTCGCGCATGTTGGATGTGCTGGTGGAACTGCACGCTTACATGGACAATCAGTGTCGCGAGCTACTGGCCATCACCGAGGAGGACCAGATCACTGAGCTGTACGACGAGTGTCGCAAGGTGATCGAGGTGCGCAAGGTGCTGTGCGAGGTGGTTGTAGACGACGTGCCGCCCACCACGCCCAAGAAGAGCCAGCAGCCGACGAGCCGCGTTGGCATCTTCCTCAAGTCGATGGACAAGTCGCTCCAGGAGATATTCGTCGGTATCGAGTTGCTCAAAGTGCGAATCGAGCGTGAGGACACCCTACTCGGATCGATCTTCCTAGCCAGGGCTGTGTCCAAACTCAAGAGGATATACCAATCAAAGATGTTGGATTGATGGATTCAATCCTTTTACATTAAATATATACCTTATTATTTATGTTATCCATTGATTGCCATGTCTCGTGCATCGCATGATTGAGTGATATCTTGGACCATGTTGGACTTGACCATGTAGTGATGCGGACTAAACACCATCACTACTCCTTTGTTTGTCTGGTCGTGGCATGAATAGTCCGGCGGGCTTGTCGCCCATGACCTCCAACTCTCTGGTCTGTTGTACAGTTGCACAACAACCACAATAACACATACATAAACAGTCACCAATCATACTACCAGGTATATCATATCTATTACGTATATTGGCACGAGTTCTACATGCTGCAAATGGTAGGCAACAGAATGTAAACAGGCATTCTACATTACAACATCGCCAATGTATTATTATTAGTACAATAATTATAATCATGTCTCAATCTTATAACATACCAGATAGACCAAAGTCAGAATGTAGAGTTGCTCTTTGTCTAGCAACTTGACAAGGGCATAGTGTACAGGTTATGAGAGATATCTATATATTCATTGGTACATCCATTCCATTCATTCATTAATTAATAACCTGTTTGTTGTTTATGTCAACATAATTTCAATGCATACCAAAGGTACTGAGCAGCAGTCAAGCAACGAGTACTCCCAAAGTTTAGAATTGCTCATCCTCAAATCATTGTCCTATTGTAATCAATAATTAATCGATTCTATTTGTTGTGTATAAGTATATTCTCTCTCTATCTATCTCTATCTCTATCTCTATCTCTATCTAATGAATTATTGTAATACGTGTTAAAGAGTATTGTGTGTTGTGTTCACCCTTGAGCCTTCACGACTCTACAACCCCGAACAGTTGTTAGTTTGTTAGTTGTAGGGGGTAGTCCATTCTATGACTCGAGGACAAGACAACCACAACCTTGTCGATGACTTCGGGAATGGAGAGATATTCGTGTGGGTTCTAAACAAATATTAGTATTGCGCCACTCTTAGCCATCATGTCGACATGTTCCATTTCAATTTCATTACTCCCCAACAATGTTTATATACTTTGATAGATAGATAGATAGAGATATTAAGTTAATGATTTGGTTCATTGTTATTATGATCAAGACGGTCTTCACAATCAGATGGCATGTTTGATGTATTTCCAACATTCAGCGGAAGTTTCGATCCAGGATTGATCGGAAACATCTAAAATTTGGCGCCTCCAACATATTCATTGTTCAACTTCATTCATTGCACTTCAACAACATACATACAAACAAACAAACATACATACGTACATAGATAAGTCAACAAGAGAATAATAGGATGTCTATGGACAATAGAGTCAGTGGCAGTGGCAGCAACAACACCTCAACATCAACTTCAACATCAACAGCGGTACATAATCAACTTGGTGAACTGATTGTTGAAGCCTTACACAGACACTCATATACAACAGCGATATACTATGCTGACAAGTTATTGCAATTGTCATTGGTTGCACCTCCAAATGGTATGCTATAAAGTGCACTCATTCAATCAATCAATCAATCAAATGATACTAACCAAACAATGATAATGTAGTATACTCTGAGAACTTGTATATGTTGTGTAATTGTTTGTTTAGTGATGGACAGTACAAGAGATGTACATACTTGTTGCAACAGTTTATGAGACAAAAGACATCTGGTGTACAGCGCAAACATATCTATCTGGCGGCAAGGTCAAAGTTCAGATTGGGCGAAGGCGACTACGAGCAATGCATTCAAATACTTGGCGAGGATGATGAATCAATGTACAGGCAATACAATATCGTTGAGGATACACCAACTACCACGACCAACAACAATACAATACAGATGTCATCAATGATGTCAATGCTTCGTGGTAAGATCTACGAGGCCATGGACAATCAGAAGAAGTCAAAGTACTGGTATATCAAGTCATTGAAGCAAGATTATAAGAACTATGAGGTATGGTGATGTCCAAGGGCGAACATGCCAGACCATCGATCAATCACTGACCTCGTACATACCTAACAGGCATTCGAAGCATTGATCAATGGACATATACTTAACTATTCTGAAGAGTTGGAGCTCATTGCATTGTTGAACTTCTCTCGATCAGACAAATGGTTACAAGAGCTGTACCTAACATCTTTAAAGAAGGTATGGTATCCGAGGTCATGTGACCAATCGAGTGATGGATGGACATCATTGGCTGACCCTCCCTCCCTCATTCCACCTTGTTCCAATCACTCAATCAATCAATCCAAAGTATGAATCACCAAACAACAACAATAATAATAATAATAGTATCATTAGCCGATTCCTTAGGATGGATTGTGGCGATGAGACGTTGAGCCAGACACTGGCACAGAGCAATGATTGTAGATCATCACTGGCAGAGTACTACTTCTATCAGTATCACTACAGGGAGGCATACGACATCACCAACAGTATATTCAAGGAGGACAAGTATTATAACAATCAGACATGTCTGCTGGTGCACCTCTCCTCGATGTATGAGCTGGCCATGAAGAACGAGCTGTTCTACACGTGCCACCAGCTGATCGAGAATCACACGCAGCCCGCCATCGCATGGTATGGCATCGCGTGCTACTACCATCTGATACAAAACAGCGAGATGACACAGAAGGCCTTCAACAAGTCGACCACACTCGATCCCAAGCTCGGCGCCGCTTGGCTAGGCTTTGGCCACTACTTTGCCAGCAAGGGCGAGCATGACCAGGCCATGTCCGCGTATCGCACGGCCTCCCGCCTGCTCACCGGCCTTCACCTGCCCCTGCTTTGCATCGGCATGGAGTTGATTGGCGTGCACAACCTCAATCTGGCCGAGCAGTATCTTGCCCAAGCCAAGGACATTTGTCCGTACGACCCCCTGGTCTACAACGAGATGGGCGTCATCGCCTACAAGAACAACACGTTTGGCAATGCCATCCAGTTCTTCCTCAAGTCGCTGGAGATTGCCACAAAGAACTCGGCGCTCTCATCGCTCAGCAACAACAACAACAACATCAACAACAACTCGTCCTTGCTGTCATCGTCGTCATCGTCAATGTCAGCCATCGCCAGACGCCAGCAACAACCAAGATACACGGTGGCCATGGAGGCCACGCTGTTCAACCTGGCGCACAGCTATCGCAAGACCAGACAGTTTGACAAGGCCGTGCACTACTATCGCATCGCACAGACACTGTCACCAAACAACGCGTCCATATTCACTGCGCTGGGCTTCACACATCATCTACAGGGTCAGTTCGAAGAAGCCATCGATCTCTACCATCAGTCACTGTCGATACGCGATGACTCCTT
Source organism: Acytostelium subglobosum LB1 (assembly GCF_000787575.1). Lineage (NCBI taxonomy): Eukaryota > Evosea > Eumycetozoa > Acytosteliales > Acytosteliaceae > Acytostelium > Acytostelium subglobosum. The sequence goes on along the minus strand of NW_012236491.1, from coordinate 84,633 downwards.
CACCAACACGTTGCTCAACAAGGCATTGTCACTGTCGATACTGGGTCATGACTGATCAGTCCACTGACCATTATGTACTCTACTCTAAAGACACCAATATAGCGCTGGCGGGGGACATGTATATGTCTTCTTTCATTCATTCATTCTTTCATTCTATACTATATTTACATAAGTTGTTGATGCTGTTGCTGTTGCTTTTGCTATTGGCTGATGATTGATGAAAGTCTAGACTACATGGTGATTGTTCTATAACATGGATCACATACGCGCACTGGTACATAGTTGTAGTTCAACTGTGGAATCTTGACATTGTTCGAAGAGCACTTCTGACAGAACACCTGTCCACATCTCCTGCAATGATGCTAAATTGTGTTGTTAGTCACTTAATACTTCATGTTGATTGATTGATCAAGGTGACATGTCATACCTTTCTGTTCAAAAGAGTGAATGATGTATTACACTTTGTGCATCTGATATATATATATGATTGATTGATTGAATAGAATGGGTCAGTACCATTGATTGAATGAATGAATGATTGAGCAAGTAATAAACATACGAAGTAGCGGCTACGTCCTCGACCCACTTTGGTCTTGAGTTTGTGAATGTAGCATCTGGCTTGAATGATGAATCTTCCTCAAAGTCTGTCATTGTATTGTTATTTATTTGTGTAGTATCTATTTATATAATTATTAACTGTAACACTTGTGTGAGAATGAATGAATGTTTGTTAGAATGTTCAATGTTGGCGTCCTACCTTGGTTAACAGGTTCTCGCGTACTAGTACCAGGCAAGAGATCTTTGGGGTACAGGTCCAAAAGTTTGCAAAATATCAAGCTTTTTGGGAGCCACATCGACTTGGATCGATCATTATTCAAGTTGGGGTCATTGCCTTGCGGACCAGCTTCTGGATTCCATTCTGAGACCTACATGAACTCCGTATTCATTAATAATTGATTGACAAATATATAGAAAGAGTGAGAGTGTGATCACTCACTACACCCACATCATTATACTATTATGGTAGTGATATCCTTATTAGGAAATTATAGGTTGATGGATAGAATTCAAAAAATACATACGCTTATAACATAGTGACACCATTGATTGTGTTCATTATCCACCAACAACAAATATCAATCATATTAATAATTAATTAATATAAACCTACAAAACTATATATTTATTATTATTATTAATGGACAATAACAATATAAACACAAGTTCCACATCTGATAATGGTAATAATAATAACATTAATGATGGAATTGGAGGAATTGGTAGTGGAAGTGGAATTGGAAGTGGAGGAATTGGAGTTGGAGGTGTCAATGGAGTTGGTGATCCAACTGGAAGTGGAAATGGCGGAGGAGGAGGCAACAAGAACAGTTTGAGAATGGCGTTGAAGAACTTTAAACAAAGCTTTGTTGAGATTGAATCAATAATATTAAAGTTACAACAACGTGAGAGATCATCGATGGGTGGAGCCAATCAACAACAACAAGACTGTGGCCAAGGAGATGGATTCCTCAACAAAATGGTCGTCCAGAACAATGCCAGGAGCCAAGAGTTGGCCCGATCCAATCAGAAGCAACAAGAGACCATCGATGACCTCCAAAAGAGACTGGAGTTGCAGGACCGCTACCTTGACGAATACAAGAGTAACTTTATTCGTATCAATGAGCAAGTCAAGCAGATTGAGCAACAGTACATGAACCTGAAGGATATATGTATGTATACACTGGCCGACTGACTGACTGACTGACTAAACTGATCCAAATCAGTTACCAATGTATCATCCTTGCAGAACAACTTGGAGAAGGAGCGTGCCGACCATGTCAGGATGATCCAGGAGTTGCAACATGCATTGACCGAGTGTACCAAGGACAGACAAGTGCTTGTTGATGACAAGGTAGCCTCAGAGAAGAGGAGTGAGAGCCAGGCATCCATGATAGCTGACCGTGATGAGGAGCTTAAAAGGGTAAGCTTTGTGATTGAATGAGAGGGAGAGAGAGGCCCTAACATCCATATAACCATGATGATATAGAATGCCGACATGATACAAGGCTACAGGGAGGACATGCTACGCCTTGAGAATGAGAAGAAGGATCTGCTGGCTCTGGTGGATGAGAGTGTTAGACAAAGAATCTAACCCATGCGATGGGGACGGCCCAATGTGTGGCCACGTCCAAACAACATACCTACTGTTGGCGCACCAAGGATGCAGTCGACTTATTCAATCAACTCAGTAAAGCTCGCGCCTTCATTCATTTATTCTTCTTTGATGATCCAAAGTTTGTTGGCAATCCCATCGCTCGAAGTTGTGCTGTCTCCTCGTCCTCCTCCTCCTCTTGCTCCTCCTCTTTCTTTAGTTGTGCTTCGATCTCTGCATCCTCCTTCGCTTTTGCCTTGTTTTGTTCACGTTGTTTCAGCTTTGCCAATCTCTTCTCTTCAATCTCCTGCTCGGCCTTCTCCTCCATCTGTTTAAGTATAACTTGATACTCCTCATCCTTCTTCTTCTGTTTCTCCTGTTCAGTTAATGCCTTCTTTGCATTCAACTCATCCTTCTTTGCCTTTAACTTATTCTTCACTTGACTCAACGTTGCCTTCTCCACTCTCATACTCTTTCCCTCCATCCTATTGTCTTAGTATGATTGATTGAATGAATGAGTTAGTGAGCCTATGAGTTGATTGACACCATGTAGGTACTTACGTCTCTTGCTATTAATGTGATCTAGCCATCCTACAGAGTCCTTCATTAGACAGTCACATAGCTCACAGTAGAAGCCACCTTGATTGTTCATTGGAGTGACGCCATCAATGACATTGGCCTTGCCAATACGTTTGACAAGATTGAGATCCTCTGATCTTGCTTGGAATGGAGTGAGTGTATCCGATGCTGGCATTATCAATGTCTTCTTCTGTTCCACTGCCACCTCTCCATCACCTATCAGACCTGCCTCTCTATCCTTTGCTCTCTGTTCATATTCCTCATCTGCCCATTTCTTTCTGAATGTCGTTGAAACGAATTGTCCTCCCTTACTATTACTATTCTTGTTTGTAGTTGTTGTATCTGACATTGTATATTATTGTTATATTATTGAGGAGATAGAGATTAATTGATTGAATGAGTCCGACGACTTCGAATAAGTTGCAACTTTTTGAAAATTGTTGTCAACTTGTGTTCCTTGTTAGCGCCAATTCAAACTCGCAACATTCGTCAAAAGCACAACTAGTACTTGTACATACATATATATATATATATTCATTCAACAACGACAACATACTACATCACATGTTGTGTGAGAACTTTATCAATCAATCATATTCAATCAATCAATCAATCAAGAGTCAGCCAGCCAGCAGCAAGCAGCAAGCAGTAACAATTGAGTGACTGACAGACAGACAGACAGATTGAGTGACTGACTGACAGACGACTGATGGAGTGCAACAAAGATGAAGCATTGCGCATTAGACAGATGGGCGAGACTTGTATGAAGGAGTCGAATTATGTACGTGCACAGAGTCTGTTCAACAAGTCCAAACGAATGTTCCCAACAGATGGTATAGATACATTGATAGCAGAGGCAGAGTCACGTCAACAACAAAATCCACAACAACAACATCAACAATCAGTGCCACTGAGTAGCAATAGCAATGCAGTTGTCATACAACCTATTGAATCGGTGCAGGTCGAAGTCACGGCCGAGCAACTCGAGATCATCAAAAGAGTAATCAACGCCAAGACTCACTACGACAAGCTATCTCTTCCCCAAACCTGTACCGAACAGGATATTTCAAAGCAGTATAGAAAGGTATGTCTGTCCGCCTCATGCATTGAATGAATGAATGAATACTTACTCAACTCATTCATTCATGTTCGTCAAGCTTGTCGTTCTGCTGCACCCTGACAAGAACAAGGGACCAGGATCACAACAAGCATTTCAAGAGATCACAACCGCCAAGGATATATTGGTCGACACTGACAAGAGGAACAAATATAACATCGAGCTAACGAGTCTCGCGAGCAGGAATAGAAGTGCTCTACCTGCAACAGACTATACAGTACGTAATCAATCAATGGGCTCGGATCGCTTGCTCAATCAATCAAGTCACTCACACAATCATGAATCTAGGCCAAATGCCCAGACTGCCAAGCTGTTCACGCGCTATCAACTTCTGTTCATACGGGTTTCGAGCAATCGCAAACAATGTTGGTGTGCTTTAGATGTCAGAAGTTGTTTGCGATGGTGCGATGCACATACTGCTTATCGGTCTATGTGCTTGGACACAGGTTCATGGCAAAGGATGGCACGGAAGTCAAGTGCAGCTTCTCAGGCTGTGAGCGAAGATTTGTACTTCGCTTCCCCAAGCATCAAGCGCGACCCACACTGCACATCGGTCGACCCACGCCCGCTCCAATACCTGCGGCCAATGCGTTTGAGGATTGGTTCACCAAGTTGCAACAATCAAAGAAGCCTGCGACGCCAGCGGCATCAATCCCAATCCCAACACCGACGACACCAACTCCAACACCAACTCCAACAACAACTGCATCTTGGAAACCTGCGCCAACTATCCCGCCATTCGTGGCAACACCAAAACCAACACCTCCAGTGTCAACCAAACCGATGGCCACTCAATCACAATCAACTCACAAGACAGACAAAAGCACCAACACCAATAACACCAGCGCAAACACATCAGCAGAGGCCAACGCATCATCGGAGGCAAGGAACAATCACACAAACACCAACAACAACAACAGCAACAATAACACCTTTTTCAATCATTCATCTTCTTCGCGGCAACAACAGCAACAGCAACAGCAACCTCAACCGCAGCAAAATATCTTTGCTCAAAGATCACAACAGCCCAAGCCATCAGATACAACACGAACAACGACGACGACACCTCCTGCCCCCAAACAAGACAATCCCAGTGTTGTAATCGACTTGGAGTCTGATGATGAAGCAAAAGAGACCACAACCTCATCCTCCTCTTCAAGTCGGCCACTACCCAAAGCACAACCTCAAGCTCAAGCACAAGAACCAGCGACTACCACGACGACGACATCAGCAACGACTTCCACTTCCACTTCGACGAAATCACAGCAACCTCAACAGGATGACATTGAGGAAATCGAAAGCTCACAAGGATCGCAATCATCATCGGGTCGACTAAGAAAGAAGCCATCGCCCGACTCCACCACAGGTACCACCACCTCCAAGAAACTGTCACAGGAGCCAGACACCAGCGGGCTTTGCGATGACTTTATGATCAACATCAGCTCAATGTCAACGAAACAACCGACCAAGAGTACGACCACCAGCACAAGTACAAGCACAAGCGCCAACAGCACCAACACAAGTGCGAACATGAACACAGGCGCGAACACGAACACGAGCGCCACAATGAGCACAAGCAAGAGCAGTACAACGATCAAACAACCTACGACGAGCACGACGAGTCCACTCAACAACGCGAATACTACAACCAGCAATACCTCAAACAAGTTCACTTATCAACAGCCTCAGATCTTTGGCGGCCACAAGTCATCAGCCCCATCGACCTCGACCTCAACATCTCAATCTACGACAGCACCTGGTGCCAGTTCATCATCGTTTCGCTTCCCACGAGCCTCAAACTCACCAATCATCCATTCAGCGACCAAGCCCGCAAATGTCACGCCACAACCACAGCTACATCCACAACCAACAACAGCAGCAACATTGGCAACAGATAAGAAGAAGACTCATGGTGCTCACATTGAGGATGATTTGGATGATCTTGACATGCCCTCGCAAGGTGATGAGCTGTGGCCACCCAAGCCACGCTTCACAAGGATTGCTACGGACAGTGATGATGATGAAGAAGTTGCCGTGCAGCCACACAAGAAGAAGAGGTCGTCCACCGAGGACACAACCAAGTCTGCCAAGATCGACGGATTCTTTAGCAAGGTGAATCCCGTCAAACCAACAAACAACAATCACATGGTGATTGAAGATGACGATGTAGACCAAGGCAGTTGGTCACAGCCATCAACACAACCAACCGTACCAGCTCCAGTGCCATCACCATCAGCCGCAACAACTGCACAACCACAACCATCGGCAACTACATCCACGACGACGACGACCACGACCACAAAGTCGACAACAAAGCCAACACCAGCTCCACCTCACGCAAGCATATACATGCCAAAGGGTCCTTTGATACCAGCAGCATCGATCTACATCCCAGTACACCCTCCACCCAGACCACAAGCATCTTCTCCACACTCAAACGACCACGACTATCAAGACCACGACTACGACACTGAAGACTACGTTGAATATAACCCGATGCTTGAGGTCCAACACAGGTACGAATTGGAGCAATTTAAGAATAAGAACGAACACACAACCAATGGCAATGGGAACAATGGCAGTGAGAGAAAAGGCAATGTCGAAACATTCAAGAACAGCTCAAAGGATACACTGGAACGTAGTGGAGTTAGTGCGGCCACTCCTGTAGCGCCACCAAAGCCAAGCGAGGATGTGGAGATGGCCGAGCCAGATGATAATGATCAAGACGAGGTCGACACGGAGGATGGCTGGAACGTCAAGAGGAAGTTGGAGAAGGTGCCCCATCATGATACTGTGGTGCTAAAGAAGAAGAAGACCAGTCATCAGACCTTCACTCCTTCCGTCACTGACTTGGACGGTGTCGACAAGTCCGACGGCGACGAGTCTGCAACAGACCTTGACGGGTTGGACATGGGCGACAAGGACACAGGCAGATCACCTCTTAAGAAGCAGAAGAGATCACATCAACCATCGCAGGAGGAGAGCATAAAGGAGTCACGGGAGGAGATCGAGCAAAAGAAGTTGCGCGAGAGGAACCTGAGGAAGAAGATTGAGTTGGTCGAGCAAGAGCGCAAGGAGAGGGAGCGCGAGCGAAAGAGGAAGGAGTCAAGCGCGACAGTCATACATAGCAGTCTAAAGAGGAAGACGACAGCGGACCTCTTTGACGAAGCTTCGACCGAGGAAGAGGAGGACGACGACGACGAAGTCATTGTACAGAACTCTAGGCTGAAGCAACGCCGAACCGATCAACATACAACACCGACGACAACACCAAACAAGCGAGCCAACACCGCAGCCATCGCCACCCCAGCATCGACCGCACACAAGAAGACAAGTCCAGCGGCGTCAAAGAAGGCGAGCCCAAGCGGGCGATCTCATAAGAAGGCCAAGACCATTGTCGACCCCAAGCAATCAACCATTTCATCATTCGTTCAAGCGAGCAAGGTGAAGTAGTAGTGTCCAATAAAGAGCGTGCTTTCGGGCGCGTGCGTTCATGTAGTAGACGATTAGCGAATGTACAAGGGTGCACTCGGCAGCCATTGAGTGATGTATTTGATCAAAAGTCGATAGGACTTGGCTTGTTGGGTCCAGTCGAGCATAGCATCCCGCTTCCAGACTTCATCTTGCTGACCAGGTCCTTGCCCGCGGCGGCTGCTGCTGCGCTACTTGAGTCGCCAGCGCGACTGAGCTCGGGCGGCAGATGGATAGTCTCGATCACCATCTTTCTGCGCTTCATCTTGAAAACGTAGTTGAGCATGTCGGGATGGTAGGACAGCGCCAGTGTGTTTAGCTTGGCAATCTTCTTGATGTTGAACAGGCCGAGGTAGTCGGCAAAGGCGGCAGGGGTCTCGCCACCCAGTCCGGTGAATGAATTGATCGCCACGACATTGTCGCATAGATGCGCCATCTTGGCGACGAACGATGAGTGGTAGATGTGAGTGGGCACCGTGATGACTGCGACGGCGAGCGACGAGCGCAGCAGTCCCTTGAGCGCATGCAGGAACTCGACCATGCCCTCGACGTCATTGGACCATAGTGGCGAGGCAAATGATTGAAGCGCCAGACGGAGGATGCGTGGGGCGCCTCCACTCTCTGATGTCGCGGCCGCCTCGGCATTGTACTTCCTGACCAATGTCTGTATCTCGATGTAAAGGTTGCGGTAGGGCGAGGCGCCGGCGGCCTGGCCCTGTGAAGAGTATGTCAACGTGTGCAGATGTTCGGGGACGAACGATTGAACGTTCATCTTGCGCGTAAAGTCGTATGAGTGGCAGAAGTTGTTGTTTGCCAATCGCTCCTTCTTTCTCGCGTTCTCCGCGTCGATATAGGCCTGGTATCTCCAGGCGATCTTTAGTCCGTCGCTGCCTCCACCTCCTGCTGCTGCGTCTGCTTGTTGTCTGGCCTGCTTCTCTTCCTCGTCGTCATCCTCCACCTCAGTCTGTGTGCATCTTGCGGGTAGTTTGTTGAGCACTTCAAACGCGTCAAGTCCGACGAGGGACGTGAAGAAGGCACCGTGTGACTGCGCCACACCCTCGGCCAAGAAGTACTTGAGTAAGAACATGTAGTAACTGCTGTTGACATCCTCCTCTATCATCAATATACTGCCAACGGGTACACCACCGCCAAGTATCTCGTCGAGGTCATGCAGTCCGGTCGAAGTCAGCAAGTTGCCATTATGTATCGATAGTTTGCAGCCACCAGGCAGCTTCTTTGCCACGTTTGTCGCAGGTAGCTGTCCACCACCAGGTGCAGTCGATGCTGTCTTCCTAACAAATGTAGTGGGAGGTCTACTTGTAGTCATAATATATAAATTATATGTATAAATGAATAAACGAAGAAAGAAGAATGAAGAGAAGTTCACAAGACTTCACGTTTTTGAAAGGGTCACTACCTTTTAACTCAATCACCTAATTATGGTGATCAGATGGTCATCAGTCACCTCAGGTATATATAACATCCAAGTCATATCCAATAACATAATGATGTAATCATTCATTCAATCATTCACTAAATAATATATTCAAAGTACATAGAGAGACATGTTAACAACATATAATGATATTAGTTTGTTAAACTTACCAATTGTAGTCATACGATACATTGTGCACCATTTACAATATGATGCCTTAGATACATTATGTTTATTACTTACTTGCAAGTCATTATATACTAGACAAGAATCAATAATAATTAATCAATCATCAACAACATCTAGTCTATGGTTACATGATGGTTGGGGAAAGCATGTACCATGTCCATTTCAACTTAATCAGAAACCAATCCAACAAGATAATGATGATATACCTTTATTGGTCACTAGCAAGTATAAGAAGTCAACATTGGCAGAGGTTGTCGAGCAAGGTATTGGTGTAAAACGACTACGTATTGATGATATGAGCAATGTCACTCAACCAATCACATCATCATCAATACCAAAGAACATTAATTATTTGACAATATCAATTACTACTCCGATAAATGTGATCGTTGAATCTTTACCAGATACTATTACACGTCTCAATTTAAATATGAATGGATGGAGTCAATCAATCAAACCTGGAATCATTCCAAATTCTGTCATATTACTCAGTATTCAAGCACCTGGTCTTTCAATTATTGAAGGAGTAATACCTCAATCAACTACTCAACTTGATCTAAGATGTCAAAGTATGATGCCTCATTCAATACCAGACTCTGCCACTGACATTCCAATGTTGATAGTTGAACAAGGTATATTTATTAATGGAATGATACCTCAATCTGTCACCTCATTGAATATAAAATGTGAGAACATTACACCTGGAACCATTCCTTCGTCAGTTGTTAATCTTTCAATCGAAGTCACATCAGGACCCCTCCAAAATGGGACTATTCCAATCTCTGTCAAAACACTATCAATCATTGGACAAAATAGTTTGACAACTGGATTGATACCATCATCAGTTGATACACTATATATTCAGACAACAAGTTTTGACAACTTTGAGACTGGTTCAATTCCAGACTCAGTCTACACTCTAACATTGAATGGAATAATCACCAACTGCAATCACTTAAAGAGTATACTTCCAAAATATTTGACCAAACTTACTTTGGATGGAGACATCACTCAGCCAATCAAACCAGGTACTTTGCCCAATTCAATCACTTTTTTATCTATGCCATCATTCAACGATATATTGATAGTCGGAGCATTTCCAAATGATCTTACACATCTTAATATGCACTCATACAATCTCCCACTCAGCTATAAGGTGTTACCAATGAGCCTAACATACCTTCATTTGGACAATTTCAATCAAACATTCAAATGGAACAAGCTCAAACTTGAACACCTGGTCCTCACTACATACAATGACTTCATTCTTCCCAATACACTACCAACAACTCTCAAGATATTGGATGCTAAGCATGCTTTACCCAAAGTATATAGTTTCCCTAGTGATGGTAATTTAGAGGAGATCACATGTTCATGTCCATATTTGGATCTAGCGATGAAGTTATTACTTCCAAATAGTGTTACAAGTTTAAAAGTATACAGCAGGAATAATAATAATAATACATTACCTTATATTCATTATTTGGTACATCATACTGTGACGAACGCACTAAAGAAATATGTTGATAATTCCAAGACCAACGATTCAATAACCAATCTAGAGATATATTACCAAAATGATCGATTAAACATTGGACAAAATATTCATCAATTTGCCAATCTAGAAAGACTAAAGATTGACTATGCCAATCTTATTCAACTTAATCTACCTTATAGACATTCATTCAATCAAACAATACGTACAGTCTTGATCACTTCATCATCAAAAAACATAAGTTTGGAAGATCTCCAACAACCATCATCACCATACCTTATTAAATTGCTCAAAATGTTCAGACCTGGTACAACAATATCAATAGAAGTCAATCAAAAGTACAATAATCAATTATTATTTGTATCCAGGATATTAGACCGATCAACAATACTCATAATATCTCCAGTTTCCAACTTAGGAGGTTTCTTTAAAAAATAAACCCTTGCCCTTACCCTCACCCTTACCCTTGCCCTAACCCTCGCCCTTCCCAAAGAGGGGATCTCAAAAGTTTCGTGTCACGAACATCTTTGTTATTACATTCTACATACTTGCAAAGAGATAACAATAATAGTAAAATGGTACACGATGAAGAGCATGGCTTGTTGGATATGTCTCTATTGATTGTGCGTGAGATCGTGCGATGCTTGGACGATGCAACAGATACAATATGTTTGATACTCACTTGTAATCCAATGTATTTGAAAAGACATGATCTTATTGGTCCACGCGCAATGACACTCAACGTAAAAGACAGTTGGAACACACCATTTCAATGTCCATTCCGCTTCGGTGTTGGAACTCGCTCAATGAATGATCGTACAATACTTGAGCTCAAAGGTGACAAACCTCTCCCGGCCACTCTTCCCAACAGCAACATGTTTGAACTCACTATCCTCGATGTCAAGCTACCTTTGTCCTCATTGTCATTCCCATCCACACTCAAGATACTCTCACTTGGACGCGTGTATCGTGCCTTGAGCGTGGGATCATTGCCATCGTCGTTGACCGAGCTCAACATCGATCGCCAGGGTGGCACACGCAGCACATGTCCCATCGTACCCGGTGTCATCCCATCCTCAGTTACATCACTCTATCTCACAAGTTATAACCTGCCCCTCGCGACTGGAGTCATCCCGCCTTCAGTGATCAAATGCAGATTGAATCTGGAGAAACAAGATATCGAGCCTGGATTGATACCCTACTCAGTGACAGAGTTGACCGTCGAGGTAGAATATGGCAAGATCATGCTGGGATCAATCCCATCATCAGTCACACAGTTGACCATCATGAATCACTACGAGCCTTTGGAGCCTGGTACAATACCGTCATCAGTCAAACGTCTGGCTATCATGCACTACCGCGACAAGTCATCACTGATGAGTGGACTTGGCAACTTCCCCACCGACCCAATCAGCGAGTTTAGGAGGGGCCTGCTCAGCACGGCCTACCTCATCACAATACTGCCAACGTCCAACTTGACAGACTTGTCATTCGCATCACGCTACGACCAACCCATTGTGGAGGGAATGTTGCCCAGGAGCCTGACCAGATTGTCGTTGAGAATGTACAACCAGCCACTTACACCAACATCGTTGCCCAGGGGCCTCCTACATCTTGATATGTTCTCCTACGACCAACCACTATTGGCGAATGTCCTGCCCAGCGGCATGACATCACTTAGCCTCTACAGTTATCGCAGTCCATTCGATTGGCATACGATACCATTGACCAGTCTCTCGATAGACAGGTACCAGGGACTAATCGAACCCGGTTCCCTTCCAACGACCCTTCGCTCACTGTTTTTGAGTACTGTCGAGCTTCAACAAGGCAGTCTACCAAACGGACTGCAGCACCTAAAGTTCAACCATACCGACAACATGCAGGTAATCCCAGCGAGTGTGACCAAGTTGGACATATTTGGTGGCGACAAAATACCAGATGGAATCATACCACCATCCGTGATAGACCTTGAGCTGTACACCTCTGTCAGACCAGCAGCGGGTAGCCTACCTCCATCACTCACAAACCTGTACCATTGCTCATCCAATATGGACTATCAGTATGAATGTCTGACGTCTCTAAAGAGTATGAGGATCAACTTCTCTTCCCTGCGACATGATGTGGAGCCATTCCAAGACAATGTTCGCAGTGTCAAGATATTTACCTCAACAGGCGTTGAAGAATATAAATGGCCAGAGCTAAAGGAAAAGTGGTGGCGAGCCTTCACCATGTTCCAGCCAGGTACAACCATCACCTTAAACTCACCAATGTTCGTCTGTAGAATTCTGGATCATTCAACCGCACTCATACTATCACCTAAACACATTGGTGGACTTTTCAACTTCCGACAGTAGTGATGGCCACATTCCAACCTGGAACCATTCCATACTCACTCATCTCACACCCCTATGATCAATGATCAATCTTCCACTTACTCACTGGGATCACTCAATCACACTTGATCATCAACGAAACTGGAACTATTCCAATCAAACGATCAAACATTAAAATTCCTCCTTCCCTCATTCATTTTAATCTTTGACATCCCATCAATCAATCACATAACAACTACAAAATGAGTGATGAGAGTAGATGTTACTACTTTGTAGATCTACCCCATCTGATCATACTCGATGTTGTCAGATGTCTTGACAATGTGATGGACATTGTATGTTTGTCGCTAACTTTTAAGAGCATGTACAGGAGACGTAACGAATTCATTGATCAATGTACATCGACTCCGACAAGGTTGGTCGATGATTCCCATTGCAATGATACCAATCACTTCCGTTTTGGTGTTGGTACACGATCAATCACCAATGACCTCACAACTCAAACGATCGACTATCGACGAGTCAGAGTCCTACAATTGTTAGAAATTAGCAGCTTGGCCTCAAGGAATATCTATGATTTGACGATCATCACAACGCCAAGCACACCACAATTGACTGTATCTGTGCTCCCGCCCCATCTCAAGTCCCTCAACATCACACTTGGATGGAGCCCTGTCGACATTCATTCACTCCCCTCTACATTGACGCGACTAAAGATACATTCCAATTATCAGAAAGGCGTCACTCTCAGACCAGGCGCCTTGCAAGAGACACCATATTTGATGACCCTCGCCATCAACTTGACCGATGAAGATCTGACGCCTGGAGTGTTCCCGCCATCAGTCACATCGCTTGAACTACATAATTGCTGCCCCGTCCATCTGACATGCATTCCAAACTCTGTGACCAAGCTCTTCATTGCACCAGATTCCAAAGTGATCAATCCTGGAATCATACCATCATCTGTAAAGTCATTGACTTTACTTGGATCTAGTGAGTCCAAGATGATGATGATGACCGGAACGATCCCACAATCAGTGAGACGAATCAAACTGATCGATTATCACCTCGACACCTTAATCAAGGGCACCCTTCCAGACTCACTGGACAAGCTCATTATTGAGCGTCATGGTGTCCTCCCCGACAACCTCCACGAGCTACTCCCTACCCGCCTCACCAGCTTCAGGATCAGCCCGGGCCGGGACTCAATCCTGTTCCCCACAACTACAACAACAACAATGACAACAACAATGTTCCCATGCAAGCTCACCAAACTCGTGATTGATCAGTTCGATGATGTACTTCATCCAACCTTCTTTCCCAAGAGTTTGCTTCATTTGGACATGGCTCGCTTCAACTTGCCCCTGGATGAGGATGTGTTACCGCCAGGCTTGACCACTCTTCGCATGAACGACTTCAAGCAACCATTTGATTGGCATACTCACACCTCTTTGGTCGACCTCTACCTGCCCCGCTTTGACCAAGAGCTCAAACCAGACACATTGCCACCCAATCTAATCACTCTAAATGTTCGCTCGGCTCTGTTGATACATGACCATGCCATCCCAGTTAGTGTGAAGAACCTTGTTTGTTCCTATCTGGCAGGATACAGCATCAAAGTCATTCCACCCAACGTCACCAAGTTGGAGTTTGAATGCATTGACTTGCCCATTGGATTCATTCCATCATCTGTGGCAGACCTAAGCATTAGCATTACGAATAAGCCAAACATCAATTCGATACCAACAAGTATAACAAGTCTACGTATTGGTAATTGTACCTCTATTTCACATCTATGTTTGATTGAACGACTCGATCAACTCTGCAGTCTAAGGTTACCCATGCCCTATATCAAACATGGATCAACACCCTTCAACAACATACTACGTCATGTCATCATTGATCATCGTACAGACGAGCTAAAGACTCAATGGTGGAAGGTATTCACAATGTTCCAACCTGGTACATTCATCATCATCAACTGGGGCAATGGTGAGCATTCGAACATTATATGTCGAATACTAGATACATCCATTGCACTCATCCTATCATCAAGTCATAATGGAGGACTTCTCAAATACAGATAACAACATTATTATTATTATTATACAAGTACGAGACATCTCGAGAATGAATAAAGGTGTGGCGCCAATGTTACTGGGAAGCGGAAACAAAAAGGAAGTGAGTGTGATGTTCAGGGGTCACCATTCAAAGTGAAGTCAAAGTTAGAGATACAGATACAGATACATAATATATGTTAACATAATGGATACAAATATATTGAACATGTCACAGATGATATTACGTTGTATATTTAAACATCTTGATTACATTGCTTTAGATATAATATGTTTGATATTATCATGTAAACATATATACAATCAACGTTATTCATTGATAAGTAATAATACTTTAAATATGATGATGAAGAGGATCAAATTTACATGTCCATTCAGATTTGGTATTGGTACTAAAGGTCAATATAACAAGACTGATAAGGTCATGATACAACCTAATCCAGGCGAATCACGAGTAGATCCGACAGAGATTACCAATCTACATAGACTACAGATGATTGATTGTACAGACTATCAAACGTTGACATCTGCACATCTACCCAGCCACTCTCTCAGGTCACTCAAACTTCAATGTATTACACATCGCATGAACATTGAGTCACTTCCTCACACCTTGACTGAGTTCTCATTGGACTGTCGATCATTACCTGGCGTCTTACTCAAGCCTGGTGTCATTCCCCACTCTGTCACAACACTTAGACTTGATAGACCTCAAGACGCGCTTGGTCCAGGTGTGATCCCTTCATCAGTTTCAACACTTGCACTATTCTGCCGTGATGTGGCACCCGACAGTATACCAGACTCAGTGATCAAACTCTCCTTAAAAGTTATCTCTGGAAACATTGGTCATGGAACTATTCCCTCTTCAATCAAGGCACTGACCATCTATGATCAGCGTGAATTGTTGAAACCTGGAGTGATCCCACCATCAGTCAATCATGTAATACTAGAAGCAGCCTGCACCAACTCATTGTCTAGGGGATCAATACCCGCCACACTTGGGGTGCTCAAAATATATTACAAGGAGCAAAATGTGATGATAAGTCCAATATACCTGAAAGAGACACTCCCATCATTCTTGTCCACATTGTCTATCAACTGCAAATTTGATCAACCAATTGATTCAAGCATATTCCCTAGCACTCTAACCAGTCTCACTTTGGAGGAGTTCAATGAACCAATATTACCCGGAACCTTTCCCCAGAGCCTTGTTCATCTTGATCTTCCATACCTTAATCGTTCACTACCCGCAGATGTCCTGCCCAAGGGTCTGGCAACCCTGCACATGGAGTCATTCAATTCACGATTCGACTGGCATACACTCTCTTTGACAGACCTCTCAATACCTGGGTTTTTCTGTCTAATATTACCAGGCACATTGCCAACAACCCTCATCAAACTCAATGCCCAGGCGGCAATATTGGAGCCTGGTTGCATCCCCAATGGTGTCATAGACATTGTGTTTGGAATACGTTCAAAGACAAACCCTCGCTTGCCACCAAGCGCAACCAATATGACGGTGTACATCACTCGTAAACTACCTGTTGGATTCATCCCTTCAACTGTTCGTGATCTAACTTTGTACATTCAAGAAACACCCGAACTTGAATCGATACCAACAACACTGACACGATTGACCATCCACTCTGGACATCTTTGTAACATTACACCACAATATCCACGCTTCCAACAATTGGAGTATCTTCAGACGGATTTACGCAGTCTCAAACTGGATGACAAACCCTTCAACAATACACTTCGTAATGTTAACATTGAAACATCGCCAATGAGTCGAGTGTTTAAATCTAATGAACTCAGGAATCATTGGTGGAAGATATTGACCTTGTTTCAACCAGGCACAACAATATACTATGAACATGAATGTAGAATATTGGACTCATCTACAGCACTCATCTTATCATCTTATCACAATGGAGGACTTTTAAAATTTAAATAATAAAATTATTTATCTGTGTTATCTGAACTGAAACAGATCTGTATTAATTCAATATTTATTCTCCCCTCTTCATCAATTCTTTCATTCATTTATTCATAATCAATCATAGAAATAATAATATAAATATAATATAAAAGAATGAATTATAATAAATTAACTGTAACAGATTGGATCTATTACCTAAGTTGATTCTACTTGATATTGTTCAAAAACTTGAAGGAGAAGCAATGGATACCTTAAGTTTAATACTATCATGTAAATATTTATTTAATAATAGGAATTATCTTTTGAGAAATAGTACTGGAAGTCTTTGGATTCCAGATTGGGCAATCTATTCTAGAACTTCTTGTCCATTTCAATTCCAAATTGGAACAAAAACTATTAATGACATTACAATATTAATTTTAAATTCTGAACATATTCCCAATAATATTCATTTAATGAATCTAAATAAGATAATTCTTTCTCATATTACTATTCCAAAATCATTTAAGATCGAATTCCCTCCAAAAATGACTTCATTATCACTTTTATACATAAGACACAGTAAATATTATAACTTAAATCTTCCGGATACTCTTTTGGAACTCAATATTACTGATAATGAATGGTCAAATTGTTCAAAAGACTCGAACTTCATTCCAAACTCTGTGACTACACTCTCTCTAATTTGTCATACCAAAAAAAAATAATTACCTGAATAATCCCATCCTCAATGATAAATCTTCAACTGGATTGTTATTCAATTTCTCCAAACCTATTACCTCAATCTTTGATCAAGCTTGATCTCAAAGTTAATACAATTACCAAAATTTATAATGGATTCATTCCATTATCAGTTCAGACCCTTAAAATAAGGGATCAATTTGATACTAATATTCTTGGATCAATATCATCCTCAGTAACAAAACTAGTTCTTTTTCTGATCGAGAAATGTAATAATGGGAAATATAATTCCACCTTCAATAAGAGAGTTGTCAATATCAAAAGATTACTATGATTATAATAATTTTGATTTATCCTCTTTAGAAGGATTGGTTAGAACTATTCAACCATCATCTTCTATGATATCATTATCTTTAGATTATAACTTTAAAATTGATAAAGGAGTATTTATTGATTCAATAACTAGCCTTACATTGAAGAATTTCAACAAGAACTTTAATGCTACTCATCTCCCTAGAAGTTTGGTCATTCTTGATATGTCATCTTTCTATTGAAAACATGCCATTGAGTTTAACTACAATTAGATTGAAGAAATACAATTATTATTATATAGATCTTCATAGACTAATCAATTTGGAGGAACTTTACATTCCAAATTTTAGAGGTGAAATTATTCCAGGTTGTTTACCCTCTAGTTTGATTAAACTAAATGTTAATCAATGCAAAATCAAAGATGGAAGTATCCCAAGTGGAGTGAAAATATATTCCTGTAGGAATTATATATCATCAAAAATGGTTGGAGAGAAATCATGTTTGGAAGAATTATCAACTTTATCGAATATATTACCAACAAGTATTACAAGTTTGGTGATAAAGAGTGATTTTGGTAAACTACCTGATCTTGGACTATATTTTCCCAACCTCAAGAATCTAAAAACAGACATATGCCATCTAAATCTTGAAGATCAACCACTTGGTCCAACAGTGCGCTATGTCAAGCTCAAAAAAAATTACCAAGGTACTATTTATGATTACAAGAGCAAGCAATGGTGGAAAGCATTCACCCTGTTCCATCCAGGAACTACCATCACTTTCTATCATCCAAGAATCACATGTAGGATACTAGACCAATACAATGCTCTAGTTCTATCTGGAACGAACAATGGAGGTATCATAAGATACAGGGATACCAAGATTGATTGAATAAAAGAATGAATGAATGAACATTGAGGTTGTCCAAGTGTTGAACGCTTGCATGCACGTGTGTTTAATAATCTATGGGTCGAGGGTCCGATGATCATTTCTGCGCATAGTGCTGTTGTAGTGATGGAGGATTGGGGGCTGGTGTCTGCTTGCATGAATCCTTGTGTGTGACCCAATGCTCATGTTGACATTGCTTGGAGCAATATGCAACGGTTTTGCAGTAGCCGCAGATCAATGGCTTCACCAATGTTTGCTTGCAGCAACTGCATCGATAGAGTTGGACGCCCAGATAGGCATCGCCTTCGCCACGTCCATTGCGCTCAGAGATCGTGTTGTTGTTGTAGGACAACAATGCCAGCATATCGTTCATCAACTTTTGGTTCGCCTGTTTGCTCGAGCCTTTGGTCTGTTGCGCAGGTGCGTGGTGTTGGTGGCCGTTGGTGTGGTGGTCGGCGTTCTTGGCTGCGCCTCCGCCTGCGCCACCCGAGCCAGTGGTGCCACCGCCATCCAACAGATTGTAACCAACAAGCTTCAATGACAGTTTAAACTGCGCCTTGTCCTTCTGCTCAAACACGCGCTGCCACTCGATGTAGTCGTTGTGTTTGGGCGTCAGAGTAATGAGATAGATGTTGGACATGTGATTCATCCACAGTCGATGATAGCGTCCCAGCTGTAGGTAGTTGGAGCAGTGATTGAATTCGTCGGTGCCGTTTGTAAACAGCGCGCAGCTGGTCCGCGACACCATCTCGCAGATGCCCACGCCGCGGATCAGCACTGAGGGCGACTCGCCGCTGCCAAAGAACAACGACTCGGTCCACTTTGACGTAAGGATCTGGTCGACCGAGTCGGCCACGTGTATCCACGGGCTGGCGGGATCGCCCCCAACCATGCCCGTCTGCTTGAGCTGCTCGTCTGCAGACTCCTCGCGTCCTTGCTGCTGCTGCGCCTTGATGTTGCCACTGATCACCTGCATTCCAACTCCATTCGCTGTCTTTGATCGATTGTCATGGTTCTCGCGCTTGACTATCACCATCACCAGATCGCCCTTGGGCGAGAACTCCATGTTGATGATGTAGTTCTTGGGCGATGTCTCCTTGTCGATCCATACGCGATCGGGTACAATGGGTCCGATCAGACGTGTCATCCACTCAAACTTGAGCGAGGGCATTGACTTGTTCGATAGAATGGCTGCCGACTGAGACTCGCGTGACACATTCCACAAGCAGTACTCGCCCAGTCCATCGTCGTTCCACGTGACGTACTCAAAGTTCTCGATGCGGTCCAGTCGTGGCGTTGGGTTGCAAGAGATGTGTGTCGGGCAGAACGGCAGGCCGAACGTGTTCTTGGCCGGGCCAATGATCGCAAGAGGGCCTATCTTGCGCGGGTCGTAGCTCACCGTCGATGACTTGAGCCACAGGTCAAATGACGCGCTCTGCTGCTGATACAGGCTGTTTGAGAGGCCAGTGAAGTCGACCGAGCCGACGGGGGGCGCGGGTGTCGACTGATTGTGCGTGCAGAACTGCTGTCGATACTGATTGTGCAGTTTCAATGCGTCCAGTGATAGCTTCTTGGCAATGGGTAGTTGGAGAAAGAACAGATAGTTTGGGAATCGCGATAATATTGCCACGAGCATCTGACTGTCCGATGAGAAACACGCGTCAATGTAAGCCATGCTTGTATCATAAAAGATCAACTGGAAGTAGTTCGGTCCTTCCTCATTGATCTTGTATCTATGTTTGATTGATTGAATGATTGATTGAGTTAGTGATCATTCATTCACTGACTCATCAACTCAATCATGGGTCACGTGTGACTTACACTGTCAGACATCGCAGTCCTTTGTAATAACATCCAATGATTAATAGGAGTCGCTTGTCGTGTGAGAGGAGTACTTTGCGAGGTCGTCGATAACGGAATGGTGGATTGGGAGAGTCGATGTTGAAGAGGATGTCCTTGAGCTTTGAGTTGATCTCGCCACTGCCCACGACACCGTTTGATGCCGGTGTCGTTGACACTTGTGAATCGCCCTCTATAAAGTCCATCGTGTGTACCCTATGCTCTTGATTCATACTTAATGCTATATTCATCTTTTGATACTTGTTCTTTGTTGTTGTGTCGCCTCCTGTATCTGAATCAACATTACTTGTTGATGTTGATGATGATGTCTGTGTTGGTGTTGATGATGATGTCTGTGTCTGTGCTTGTGTCGTCGCGGATTGGGACTGAGTGAGCTTGCTTGTCAACATGTTCAATCGTTCGGTATCGGTTGGGTAGAAGTAGATGTCACCATTGATCATCACAATCATGAGTACACCAAGTTCATCCGCTGATGATGATGATGTTGTTGTTGATGACGACGATGATGAAGATGAATCACTTGTTTTGTTCATGTTTTCGCCTTCGCCAGTACTATCATTGTTGTTATTGTTGTTGTTGTTGTTGATATTACTGAAACTGAATCCACCTTTATGTTGATGATGTTGTTGTTTGCTATCTGGATTGAATCGAACAAAGGGTAGGTAATCAAACAACAATGTATCCTTTGGATTGAAGTTGTTGAGGAGGCTGCCGTCACCACCACCATCACCATTCTCGCTCAACAAGTAGCTCTCAAAGCCCATCATGCTCGGCTGCTGATGTTGATGCTTTGAACTCATACTACTAATAACTACTACTATTATAAGTATGAATGAATGTATTATCTCTTTTAATAAATAAATGAATGAATGAAAGTGATCTCGAATGAAGTTGTGTTCAAAAAAACGAAGAAATTGCAAATTTTACAACTTCTTTCATTCATTTGAGCTCATTTATAAATACATGAACAGATAGAGATAATTATAATGATAATTAGTTATCGTCGACTAAATGCCCTGTTGAGCATTACACCGAGAATTCCCAAACCAGCTCCAAGCTTTGAGAAGAGCAGTGCCAATAGAAGATGGAATACAGCGTCGATTAGGTATGATAGCATCGGGTAATCTCCCTTGAGACATTCTATCCTCCGTTTGATCGTCTCCCAGGTGTTGAGCGTTGGTACGTATAGCGTATCACACTTGTTGAGATGGTCAAGCATTATCTCTCTGGATCGCAATCTCTTCTTTTGTGCATTGGCCTGTGAGTGCTCGTCATCATCATCATTAATGGGAGGATTGTCAACAAACAATATCTTGTTGCAACTTTTGATGATTGGTCCCTTTTGTTCGATTAATAATAATAGATACATTGAATGAATGAATGAGTGAACAGTGAGTTTGGTTTGTGATCATGATCAATCGACTTACGATCTTATTATCTTTGTTGAGGGCGGACAACTCTTGTTCGACCTTGGCGGGATTGTTGAAGATTTTACTGTTTGTACAAACGATGGTCACGTACTGCAACACCTCCTCTTTGAAGATTACAGAGGTTAGGAGGCGGAAGGCTATTTGCTCCACATCAGAGAATCGATCCTTTATAACAAAGAACACTTGATGTACACCTTGATTAAGAGTTACAAGCGTTTGGATCAGATCGGATATTGATTTTTGCAAAGTAGAATCGTGGCCGCCAATGCCCATGGTATCAATGACTTGGTACCATAGATCACCTATTTGGATAGTCTCTGTCTGGAACTTCCCTAATATATTCTGACTCAATAACCCATTGGCCTCCTTATACAAATCTGTTCCAGTAATTACATTACAACAAGCACTCTTGCCATTGCCTTCATGAATTAAATGAAAAAGTTAAGTTAGTGATTGATTGATTGATTGAGGGAGGGATGAGTACTAACCTGTCCTTCCAAGGACTATCAAGCTCCTCAGATTCTCTTTATTCATTATCTCTATTCAATCAATTCGCTAATCAACAAATGATCATCATCACCAACCTTGAAAGATTGGCTGGGCAGGTATGGAAGTCAGGTGGGCCCATTTTCCAGAAGTTTAGGGGCTGGATGATCTTTTGGAAAAGTCAACTTGTCAGTGGTTTGTTAATTTAATTGTTAATTTAATTAGAATGATTGTTGAATGAGTTGGATTAGGACTGGATAGATTATCTCATGTGCATCCAAAGCCCACACATAGTCTAAATGGGCATAGTCTGGTATCTTTTGCCAGTCAATCACTGATTGTTGGGGTAGTTGTGCGACCAAGTCTGCCACATCAACTGGATCAGCCAACTCATCCAATCCACCAGAGAACAAAGCAACCTTTACACTGCTTGGGAACTTTGATACATCATATACTGGTGGCTTCAACCTATGATTCATTCATTGATTGATATGATTGATTGAATGTTAGTGTGTGATTGAGATGGTACCATCCCTGAGTGATTGATATACATACTGTTTGTAATGATCATAATTACCAAGTGGACCATAATCAAACATTTGGAATTGCTTGCTACGGACATCTTGTGCCCAGTGACGGATGTTTTGAACAGAGGTACCGGCTGGCTCATGACCAGAGACGACTGGCATGCGACTGTCATTGAAGGCGCCACGATGCGGACCGCAGAGGAACTCGATGACGGTGGCACAGCACTCGTCACAGGCGATACAAAAGTCGACAAAGGTCGTGCGAAGCTTCTCGGGCGTGGGCAGGAATCGCTCCTCGCCAAACAGGGCCAGTAGATCGTCGGCACGCAAGTCCGCCAGCAGTCGCAGACCATTGTTGCTGATGTGTGTTACGTTGCCCACGGGTCCTAGCGCGAGGAACAATGGCGCCCACTCGGCCAGCGACTCGTTGTGCATGTAACCAATGAATGCCTGGATCGTGCCTTCGGAGTGACCGATGTAGGGCATGCTGTTGTATGATGTGGCGAGGCGCACGTAGTTGACGGTGGTGGGCAGGTCGTACCAGCCCATGTGGTCGAACGAGAACTCCCAGAAGCGCTTGTCCGTGACGGGGATGGTCGTGTGGTTGGTGCTGTATGTGTTGCCGCGGTTGTTGCCCATCCAAACGTCGTATCCTGCGTCGGCCAGGATGTAGGCCAGTGACTCTGATGGCTCGTTTATGATCCATGTGATGGATGAGTCGAGTAGACCATGCTGCAGGAGCACTGGCTGACGTGTTTGGTTGCTTGGACCTGAACGGCCATATGGTATGCGGAACAAACCCAATATATAACCATCCTCTGTCGTAGCATAATGTTGTTCACAAGGATATCCATGACCATTGACTATCTCCACGAATGTTTTAAGATCATCGCCACCATGTCTAATCATCGTTGCATTTATGCAAGGTGTTACCAAGCACAACAAAGTTGTTGCAACAATAACAAATATTATCACTTTACTAATAATCATTTTATATATTTATATATTTACTATTACTATTACGACTACTACTACTACAAATACAATACTAACTAACTAACTAACTTAAGAGAGAGTGAAGAAGAAGTACTAATACTTTGGTGTATGTATGAATAGAGATGAGATAAATGAGAGCAAGTAAGTGAATGAGTTAAAGGTGTGAGTGTGAGCCCAATGTTGAGATACTGTATTCGAACAAGATAAAGGCAGAGAAGCATTGTGAGTATCTTGATGGTGTGTGGTCAACATAACTCCAAGTTGAAACAACTCAATTGTTTTGATTGATCTGTTGGGGGTACTCATCAATCTCATTGTTACGAAGGGGCATCATCAATTCCCCCACACTCACACACAACACAAAAGCCCATCACGATTATAAAGATGAGTTAATTCTAAAACTGGTAATTATATGTATACAGATACAAATAAATAAAAAAAGATAAGTCAATGAAATTGAAGTGAGTGACGACTCTTTGATTGCCGAGTCAGATTGTTGTTGGTGTGATGTCAGGTGATGAGATCGAAAGTACTCTCTTCAAGTGTCAAGTGGGGTGATGTGGAAAACTGGTGGAAAGTAGAGAATATTGACCGATGATCAAATATCTAAACCCAACTTAATACTACTCATCTTGCTTGGATCAATAACAATCATAACACATTGTTATAATACCAAACATATATACACTTTTACAAACAGACACATAAACACTACAAGTAATAGATGGAGGATACAACAAGTGTCCTCAAAGATTATATAAAGACCAATACCCTGTTGAACAATGATGGTACTCTAAACCAATATCTTACTGCTATAAGTATGTATATGATTGATTGAATGATTGATTGATTGATTGATTGATTGAACTAACTTGGACAACAAACAAGACTTAGATCTTAAGTTTATTAACAATCTTACAGAGTATGTACAGTCCAAGTACAAGTCTGATGATATACTGGTAGCATGTCTGGATGCATTGGCTCTATATGTACCAGATAACATTGTCACAGTAGATGATGACATGGATGATTATGGTCATACATACTTTGAAGATGATGATGGTGTACAATCAACATCAATATCAACAACTACATCAAAGTCTACAACAACAAACAAAATCAATGGTACAACTACAACAACTACAACAACAACAACATCAAGTAGAAGTAGTTCATACAAGTTTAATAATAATGAATATGATTATGATGATGATGATGAACCGGTGGAGCCACCGTATGATTGGCGCAAGGATCTATGTTTGGACGATCAGTATGGAGGACACATTGATAAGAAGGACCTGGAACAAATTAGATTAATACAACTACAGGATGAACAAGAGGATAAAGAGTTATTGGCAAGAATGTATAGAGAACAACTCGATGAAGACATGTCCTATGTAGAGTTGGAAAGGATGCGAATATCAGATGATCAAATCAAACAAACAAATATTAGTTTGGTCGTGGAGCAAGAGCCAGTCGAATGCCAGATATGTTTCAATACCTACGAGATTGATAACTTACATACCCTATCAGGATGTGCTCATCAGTATTGTGTAGAATGTATGCAGAGTTATTGTCAAGATAAGATAAAGGATAGAGCCAACCCAATTGTTGTAAGTTACCCTCATACCCTTGCCCTTGCCCTCGCCCTTGCCCTTGACCTTGCCCTTGCTCTAACACCATCACACCCTAACCTAGTGTCCAACACCTACTTGTAAGACTGAGGTCGTACCGATTGATATACAGATCTTGGTCGGTGATGAGTTGTACTTGAAGTACAGCACATCATGTTTGGACAGGTTGATCAGTACCAGTGCCGACTTTGCATTATGCACAACGCCAAACTGTGAATATGCATTCATCAACGAAGGTGATGTGGCAAGATTCGAGTGTCCAAAGTGTAAGAAGTAGGTATCCACTCAATCAATCAAACTTGGATCACCACATGGAATCAATCCACTCACTCACATTTCAATCAATCAATCATACAGGGTTCAATGTTTAAAGTGCAAGACAGCGTATCATGAGGGTACTAGTTGTGAGAAGTATCAACAATGGCTCAAGGAGAATGGACAAGGTGATACACTGTTTGAAAAGGTCGTCCAAGAGAAAGGTTTTAGAAAGTGTCCAAAGTGTAGTGCTACCGTTGAGAAGAGAGAAGGTTGTAATCACATGACCTGCAGGTGTCAATGGCATTTGTAAGTATACCATTATATTTGGCTTGGATTGTATTTGCATGGTTAACATACAAGTGATACTAACTCAATCAATCAATCAAACAATCAAACTGGATCCAGTTGTTATCGATGTGGAGGAAACTTCCCATGTCTTAATCCAAATTGTGCCAAGTAACAGACAGAGTAGTAATAAATTGCCAGATTATTACATGTATATGCCAAACTATTCGCCATAGTAATTCAATACCTTGGCTTTTGATTACATTACAAGTCTCAATTTATGGGATTATGTGTGTTCAAGGGAAATCGTCAAGAATGAACACGACTCATGATCGTTTAATTGAGAAACCAAACATTCATACATACATCAAGTATTAATATATATATATATATATAAATATAGACGTTCGAACGAATAACACAACTAACTTATATGTTGTAATAACATTAATAACATACATAATAACACTTACTTACTTACTTTATATATAAAGATATAAAAGATGCCTCCTATTACATCGATCACACCAGCATTGCTGGCTTCATTACAAGGCTTTACATCAAACATTAGGAATATCTGTGTATTGGCACATGTTGATCATGGTAAGATACATACATACAACTCATGCGCGTACTCTTGACCTCATTCACTCACTCACTCACTCGCTCAATCAATCAATCAATCATTCAATTAAATAACAGGTAAAACTACATTATCTGATTGTTTGATATCATCTAATGGCATTATATCACCTCATATGGCTGGCAAGCTGAGGTATCTCGACTTCTTGGAGGATGAGCAGGAACGTGAGATAACAATGAAGGCAGCATCGATCTCTTTGCTGTTCCCCAATCAACAGAATAACTATTTGATCAATCTCATTGATTCACCAGGCCACGTAGACTTTAGCAGTGAAGTGTCGACGGCTGTTAGAATCACAGATGGCGCGCTCGTGCTGGTCGACGCCGTCGAGGGTGTGTGCATCCAGACGCACGCCGTACTGCGCCAGGCGTACCAAGAGCGTGTGCGTCCATGTCTGGTCATCAACAAGATCGATCGTCTAATCACAGAGGTGAACATGACGCCTCTCGAAGCCTACCAGCACATCAAAAAGGTGATTGAGCAGGTCAACGCCGTCACGGGAACACTGTCATCAGAAGAGATCATTCTGAAGGAGATCAGCGAGTACGAAGCACAGGGCACGACAACTGACACCAATGACGCCGCTGCTAGCGATGAAGTCAACGAAGAGACTGCCAACCTAACAACGATCGGAAACGAATTCCTATTCTCACCAGAGAAGGGCAACGTCGCCTTCACCACCGCCTTCTCAGGCTGGGGATTCACAGTCAAGCAGTTTGTCGATCTTTGTCACAAGAGTATGTCGATACATATGGGCGATCGGCCGCATCAATCATTCATTCACTCACTCATTCGTTCACATCGATCAATCAATCAAACATAGAGACTGGAATCAAGAAGGATATATTGGCCAAGACATTGTGGGGCGACTACTACTATCATCCAAAGGAGAAGAAGATCTACAAGACACAGAAGGGTAACCTGTCGCCCATGTTTGTAACATTCATCCTAAACTCAATATGGGAGGTACACAAGATGGTCAATGCCGACTCGATGTATGTACACTCAAAAATCAATTAATCATGCCAATCAATCTGACACAGCGACACGACACCACGACAACTATAGTGACAAGGAGCGTGTGGACAAGATAGTAGCGATGCTTGGATTGAAGATACACCCAAGAGATCTGGCGTCAAAGGATTCATCAGTGTTGCTGCAGGCATTGATGCAGGCATGGCTACCACTGAGTGAGGCTGTGTTGTCAATGGTTGTCGACTGTCTACCCAATCCAATCGATGGACAAAACAGACGAATGGAGAAGATATTCAAGCCGATCTCATCGGCCAACATCACCGAGGAGCTGAAAGAGAAACAACAATCACTGCTCAAGGATTGTCGCGAGTGCAAACAGGGCGAGGAGACAGATGTCGTGGCCTACGTCGCCAAGGTGTTTGTCTCGAATGAGAAGCGTGGCGTGTCGGCCACGGTACAGCGCACTGTGCCACCACGTCGTGTCCAGCCATCAGCCGTCCCTCTAGCTCAACGAATGGCACAGGCAAGCTTGAACGAGGCTACCACAAGCACATCACAGACCTCACAGGACACGCAATCAACCCCAGCACCAGCACCAGCACCTGTTGTGGTCCCAAGGAGGATGCCTCCACAAGTAGTTAACAACAACATCAACACCAATCAGACAGAGGACAAAGGCGAGTTTGTTGCTGTGGTCAGAGTGTTCAGTGGCACGCTGAGGAAGGGCCAGAAGGTCTTTGTGCTTGGACCAAGATACGACCCACTCAAGCCAACACACGATGTCGTAGAGATTGAGATCACCCATCTCTACTTGCTGATGGGTCGCAGTCTTGAGCCGATCGAGTCCGTGCCCGCAGGCAATGTCTGTGGTGTCGGTGGCGAGATTGGCAACCTGGTACTCAAGTCGGCCACCATCACCACCACCCTGCAATGCCCACCACTGGCCAACATGATGTTTGTCTCATCGCCCATCGTCAAGGTGGCCATCGAGCCAGAAAACATCATCGACATGCCCAAGCTCATCCACGGCCTGAAGATGCTGAACCAGGCCGACCCCCTGGTAGAGGTGTACGTGCAGGAGAGTGGCGAGCACGTCATTGTCGCCACGGGCGAGTTGCATCTTGAGCGATGTGTCCGCGACCTTAAGGAGACGTTTGCCAAGATCAACGTTAATGTTTCGGCGCCAATCGTGCCGTTCCGCGAGACCGTTGTCATTGGCGATGCCAACAAATCACCGATTGCGACCAACGGAGACGTGATTATACAGCGAACTGCCAACAGGATGGTCAATGTCAAGGTGAAGGCGATCCCCTTGCCCAAGAACATCACAGACTTCCTCGAGAAGAACTCGAACAACATGCGCGACCTGTTCCTTGGTGGAAAGATGAAGGACAAGCAGCTAGAGAACGAGAAGGGCAGCAAGAAGGAGGCCGAGCAGACAGCCCGCGAGGAGTTCCACAAGAAGCTCACTGACGAGTTTATCAAGGCTGGCGATGTGTGGGCCAGCCAGGTCAACAAGGTCTGGGCCTTTGGACCCAAGCACATTGGCGCCAACATTCTCTTGAATCATGTTCCAGGCTATGCAGAGTCAGACGTCTGGAGACCAGCCTTCCAGCGTGGCATTCAGAGTCTCAAGAAGACAAAGCAGCAGGTTCGACAACTACAGTCCAGTCAAGACGAGGAGCAGAAGGACGACGATGCAGTCAAGTCCACCAACAGCGACAACGAAGAGGATGATCAGCAGAGCGAGGACACAAACAGTGTGAGCGAGATGTCTGCCAAGCAGACCAATCTGTTGGAGGGCGACGAGAAGTACAAGAGGATAGTGGAGCTGGACAATAGCATTGTCTCGGGATTCCAACTGGCGACATACGCAGGCCCGCTGTGCGACGAGCCGATGATGGGCGTCTGCATGGTCGTCGAGGACATTGAGTTTATCGAGGGCGACTACTCTGACAAGTACGGTCCAATCTCTGGCCAGATCATCTCCACCATGAAGGAGGCATGTCGCAATGCCTTCCAGGCGAGACCACAACGTCTGATGGAGGCACTCTATCTGTGCGAGATACAAGTGTCGTCGGCGGCACTGGGCAAGATGTACTCGGTGCTGGCATCACGTCGTGCTCAGATCATCAAGGAGGGAATGAAGGAGGGCACACCCATCTTTTGTATCCAGGCACGCCTGCCCGTCGTCGAATCATTTGGCTTCTCACAACAGATTATGATCAAGACATCGGGCTCAGCGAGCACTCAGCTGTACTTTGACAATCACTGGGAGACATTGGAGCAGGACCCATTCTTCCAGCTCACAACCGAGGAGGAGCTGGAGGATCATGGCTCCAACGTAGCCAGTTTGGGCAACAACATTGCCAGACAATACATGGACAAGATCAGAAGGAGGAAGGGTTTGGCAGTCGAGGAGAAGCTAGTTCAACATGCAGAAAAGCAGAGAACACTCAAGAAGAATAAGTAAACGATTCATCATCCTCAAATGCTCCATCATTATTCAATCATTCAATCATTCAATCATTCAATGCTGGCCAGCATAGTATCGGTGTTGGTATATTCATTTCTTGGTCGTCAGCTTCACAGTCCTTGGATTGTCAAAGCAAGCAAGCGGATTGTATGATGGCATAGGTACTTCAGCTGGCTTGGTGAACCTAATATGTGTCTTTGGGATTGCATACTCCGGCTTGATGACACCCGTCATGATTGGCGCTCGATGTGTCGAGGACACAGTCTTGACTGCAGGAGGCTTGACTATCTTGGCAGGTGTTTCCTTTGGAACGGGTGGAGCATGCTCTTGCTTGACAGTCTTGGCTGCCAACTTGACTTGGGACATGAGAGTCTTCTTGGGCGCCGGAGGATTGCTCTTGGGAACTGCAGGACGTGATGATTCCTTTGCCGGGAGTGATGTGGCAGAGCGGGACGATGTATTCTTGTAGACACCGAATCTGTTGGTAGTGACTTCTTTGTCATACTCCTTCCTGATGTGAATTGGAACCAATGTTGAAGGGACCCACACAGGTTTCTCATAACCCTCAAGTACAACAAGGTATTGTGAATACCTATTAACCGTATTCTTGTCTGTTGCTCTCAATACTGTTGGCAATGGATATGGAATTGAAAGTAATACATCTGATTTGTCTTTCTCTTTCTCATTCTCATTCTCCTCATCATCTAAATGTTCAAAGTTCTCTAATTCCTCCATCATTAACATCTAACTAACTAACTATTATTATTACTATCTCTATCTCTCTACCAATTCTTTATCTCTCTCATTGAATGAATGAATGAATGAATACATTCATTAAGTATGGAGTATGTTTCCAGATTGTTATACTTGGTCAATCATAACCTTAAAAGGAGAGGTTGTTTGAGTTACCCAAACACAACACCAATCTTAGAAGTTCAATTGTCATCAACTTTGGTAATCATTTCCACTTATGGTCAAAACAGATTAATTCGGAGTATTCCTTGTACACTCTCTATGATATCAACTAAATGTAGTAATACATACTCTTCTTCAAACTTTAACAACAATGAATGATTACAGTATCAACAAACTTACTAAAACATACAACACCTACCAACCATAAACAACTCACACCTCTTCTGAAAGGCAAGAGAATCTTCTTTAGGACTTCGAAGGTTGACAAACATTCAATCACTCAATCAATCAATCGATCAATTGAATTAATCAATCAACCAATCTAATCAACCAATCAAACAATCATTTGACTCGCCAAGTAGAAGATCATCGTCCAATGAGTAAAACTTGGAGTACGAATCACTGGATGCATAATTATCAACTGACCAGCTACATCAAGAGTATATCATTGAATGGTCAGAATCAACAACAAGATCAAAGAACACGATTGAACATATATTCATATTATATGTAGGATGATGTGTGAATGAAAGTAAGTGACTTTACTGGATGGATGACTGTATTACTGGTTGATACATCAGAAGTGGGTGGGGTGATGTCAGAGATAGAACATCCTCACTCATGTTGTTCAGATCGAATGACTACCAACCAACCACCACACCCGGGACAAACTGAACTTACAAACAGACGTCAGACAGAGAGATAGACAGACAGACGTTAACACACCACACACCACACACCACACAAACTACATTCACACACACATGTCAAGTTATGTCAGTGCAATGGTCGGATTACCATTTCAGTAGATGTCAGATCATGAATCGCTCAGCATTGTCGTCGTCGTCG
This sequence comes from Acytostelium subglobosum LB1, assembly GCF_000787575.1. Taxonomy (NCBI): domain Eukaryota; phylum Evosea; class Eumycetozoa; order Acytosteliales; family Acytosteliaceae; genus Acytostelium; species Acytostelium subglobosum. The sequence continues at coordinate 52,630 of NW_012236491.1, read as the reverse complement.
TTAATAATTATGACATCCAATCACCGATGTGTATGGGGGCAGGCAGGCACATCATATTTATTGAACAAATGAACAACAACAAACAACAACATGAGGACCTCACATCTGGTGACATTGATTGGTTGGTCCAACCAATCCCCTATCCCCATTCCCTAACATGACAAGTTTAGATGATGAATGGGTTAGAGAGGGGTGGGGCTTTCTTACCCTGCACCCCATTCCCTACCATCTTCTCCCAATCTCTCCCATCTCCCATCTCCCATCTCATCCTTGCATCCCATCTTATCCATCCTAGTTGCTCCACTTACAACTAATTAATTAGACATTGAATAGACAAATAATATTATTATTATTGTTATTATTGAAGTTGTCTAAAGACACATCACTCTCTGTCCCTCTCATTCATAATATATATATATATATATATATAATAACATATCATATAAATAATAATAATAATATTTATCTGTATTCTATTCGAACAAATAATATAAATATATTTAAAGAATGATGAATAAATCATTCATTTATTTGGTATTGTTATCTATTGCCTTGTTGGCATTTGTAACAATGGCCACAGAGGAAAGAATAGATGTTCATATCCATAAAGATGATTCCAATATATTTGTAAACAAAAGGGTGATCAAGATGGATAAGTACCCTACAAAGAAACAACCAAAGACACTCGCATCAGCCAAGTACACCAAGAAGCGTGATGCATTTGTCACCCAACTCCTATCCAAAATGTCCATTGTCGAGAAGATTGGACAAATGACTCAAGTATGTTATGTTAATCCTCAATCTCCTTCTTGAGATACAATCACTAACTCAATCAATCAATCAATTATATTTAGTTGGACATTGGAATGATCACAAAGCCAGACTCGATGGAATTGAATACTACCGCCCTTGAATTTATTACGAGTACTTACAAGGTTGGAAGTTTCCTGAACACTCCATTCGCACCAGGTAGATTGGAGAATAATACTTTGTACTCTATGAATACCACTACATGGATGGATCATCTCAAAACAATCCAAGAAGCATCGATAAAGAACAGTCCAAACAAGATTCCAATGTTATACGGTTTGGATTCAATGCATGGTGCCAACTATATCCATGGCAGTACACTCTTCCCTCACGTAAGTCAATCATTCCCTCTCCTTCCTTCATATCAGCATGTTAACATTGAAATTCATCTACAATAGAACAATGGATTAGCCGCAACATTCAATCCAGAGTTGGCTAGGAGATCGGCGATGGTAACAGCAAAGGATACATCGGCTGTTGGTATTCCTTGGGCTTTTGCTCCTGTTCTTGACTGTGGAATGAACCCACTTTGGCCAAGATTCTATGAGACCTTTGGAGAGGATCCACATCTCGCCGCTACTATGGGCGCCGCCGCTACCAAGGGACTCCAAGGAGGTGTTGACCCATCCCGTGGCCCAATTAAACGTCCATCTGTTGTCGGTTCTGCCAAGCACTTCTTTGGATACTCTGATCCAAGATCTGGCAAGGATAGAACTCCCGCTTGGATCCCAGATGTTATGCTCCGTCGTTACTTCCTTCCATCGTTCGCCGCCGCCATCAATGAGGGATTGGGAACTGTCATGGTCAACTCAGGAGAGGTCAATGGACGCCCAATGCACGCCACCAAGAAGTACCTGACCGATCTGCTTCAAGATGAACTTGAGTTTGAGGGACTCATCGTTACCGACTGGGAGGATATCATTAAGTTGGTATACTACCACCACGTCGCGAGCAACCACTATGAGGCAATCATCATGGCCCTGGATGCTGGTATCGACATGTCCATGGTCCCTCTGGACTACTCATTCCCAATCTTGCTCAAGGAGCTGGTTGACTATGGAGTTGTGCCCGAGAGCAGACTCGACAGGAGTGTCCGCAAGATCCTCAACACCAAGTACGCTGTCGGTCTGTTTGACAACCCGTATCCAGATCCAAAGAATCCATTCTTGCCAACTGTTGGTGGAGCTGCTGATCGTTCTCTTGCTGCAGCAATTGTAGCCGAGTCAATCACTTTGTTGAAGAATGACAAGAAGACCCTCCCACTCAAGGCTGGAAGTTTAAACAACCTGTTCATCACCGGTCCATCTGCTCACAGCTTGAAGAATCAAAACGGAGGTTGGTCTGTACATTGGCAGGGAGCAATCTATGACAATGAGTTCCCCTTTGGCAAGACCATCCTGGATGGTGTCAAGTCAAACTTGAACTCAAGCAAGGTGACCTACAGCCTCGGTGCCCAATTCGGTGTCAAGAACGAAACCATGCTCAAGGAAGCAGCCAAGTATGCCTCTCTGGCCGACGCATCCATCGTTGTAATTGGTGAGCTACCAGAGGCAGAGACACCGGGCAACATCAACGATTTGACAATGGACCAGTCTTGCACAGACCTTCTCGAAGTTGTAGTCCAGGCATCAAAGGGTCCAGTCATTCTTATTATTATTGAGTCCAGACCAAGACTCATGGATCCAGACCTGATCAACAAGGTCGATGCTGTTGTTGCTGCCTACTTGCCAGGTTCCGAGGCAGGCCAACCAATTGCCGACATTTTGTTTGGAAAGATCAACCCTTCCGGTCGCCTACCATTCACCTATCCCGCCAGGAGTGGTGACATCGGAGTGCCCTACTACCACAAGTACTCAGAGGTAGATGCCACCGCACCTCTTTTCCAGTTTGGCACAGGACTCAGCTACACCACATTCAACTATTCATTGGTGAGTGTCACTGCCGACAAGGTTGGTCCAAAGAACAACAACTACACCTCCAAGTTGGGCGATAGCGTATCGGTCACCTTGGATATCACCAACACTGGTTCAGTGCAAGGCAAGCATACAGTCCTTTGCTACTTGAGTGATGTGTATGCCGAGACCACACCAGAGGTCAAGTTGCTAAAAGCATACACCAAGGTAGACCTTGGTCCCAAGCAAACCAAGAGGGTCAAGCTCACACTGGATACATTCGACTTCTCATTCATCGACCCAGATTCAAAGGTTACACTCGAGTCTGGATTGTTCATCATCAACATTGGCGACATACAGTTGTATTTGACAATGAAATAAGTGTCTTCATTCAGTCATCCACCAATCACCTACATTGTTACCAATAAACCAATCAACAAATTGTTACATATACACAAGATAACATGTTATCCAAAATGGGCCATGTTTATTTGTGTTCGTTCAGGGCCTTTCGTAGACTCTCTTCGATGACCTGGTAGACCATCTGGGGGTATGGATGCTCGAGTATAATACATATCTCACCTTTCTTCTTGATGATGGTGTTGGCATCGGCAGGTGAGGGCGCTGTCTGATCAAATTCTTGGATAGGAGAGGAAGTAGTGATGAGCAGCTCCAGTGATTGATCGAGACGCACACCCAGTCGCTCGACGATCGCCTTGAAGTGATAGGACTTCATCACAATGTCGGACCATTTGAGCGGCAGGTAGATGATGTCGTTGCTCATCCTGTTTGCCAGTTTTGAGACCATCATCAACAACAAGACCATCTCATCCTGGATGCGCAGTCCTTCGTCCAAGTCCTCGACCATGTCTGCTCCGCCAACGCCTGCATTCTGGAATTCATCGCACAATGAGAGCGCATTGTCAATGGTTCTGTCGACAATGCCAGAGAGTGACATGACCTGATTCATTGAGTTGCGCAGCGTGTAGTTTAGTGTTTCCAAGTAGTCGAATGAACCCTGTAACAGCACCAAGTACTGCTCCTGCTCTGGTGTCTCTTTGAAGTCGTCCATGAACTGATATTCGGATGCCATGTTCTTCAGGTCCGACTTAATCAACAAAAACATAAACATTGGCGTCAGATCATTGGCGTCCATTCTAACAATCTGGCTTGTCGCTTCGTTCAGACCATCGATCTTGTCCGATGGAGTCCTCTTCTCTGGCAACCTCTTCATTATCTCCAAAGCCCTTGGGAATGCCTCCACATTCTGCTCCCAACTGCTCTCTGATATATCCAACTCGCTATAGCTTAGATCAATATACATTGCTATCCTCTGTTGTGTGAATAGGTCTCTGGACTTGTACTGTAGTAGATATATGAGTGAGTGGAGTGTGGTACACGATTGGTTCAATAACAACTTACAACTTCATGGTAAAGGTGAATGATGGTGTCGTATGTCTGAGAGAATAATGTCTCTTTGTAGTACCGGATATAGTTTGTGTCCATGACATTGTTGTCAAGCCAATCTAGAAGTGGGGCATGGCATGTTAGTTGCATGGAATCATTCCTTTTGTGGTTAAACAATCAAACATACCAAAGAACTTCTTGATGGTGTCTTTGGTGCGCGTGAGAAGGATATTGGCATTCTGATGCGTCATGTTGATGGCGTAGTGCTGCTTGATGATGGTGATGATCTTTCTAAATAGTATTCCGAAGTGTGAGCTTCTGAATGGTGACTCCAGGTAGCTGATCTTGTCAAGTGGGAGGCGCGTAGCCTCTGATGGATTCAATGCGTTTAGGTCCGAGAAGTACTCCTTCAGTATCTTTGACTCGGCCATTGATCTGTATCTGATGATGAGTCGACACAACTCTTGATTGTCTCTCTTCATCGACAACTGCAAGGCAGATGCGCAGACATTGTTAATCTCATCTATATAGTCCATCAATTGTTCTCCACTTAAGCTATCAGCTAGCTTATCAAGTATCGACTGTGCAAATGTCTGTTTGTTATTTCATAGGTGTTAGTAAGTGCGCCATGGTCTATTGTTGTGTTGCAGAGACCTACCTTTGATCGGACTGTGTATGCTACAAGGTGAAGAGGTGAGTTGCCATTGTCATCCTTGACCAGGAGTGATTGAGCTGTTGAGTGTTGCAGGTAGAGTTTACAAAGGTGATAGTTGCCATTGGAAATGGCAATGTGCAGTGGTGTCTGATTGGATGATGTCTGAGAATGAGGGAGGTGTAAGTGTTTGGTCTCGCGAGTCTCATCCCCATCAGTAAGTTACTTACCTTGGCAGCAATGATCGATGGGTTGATTGAGAGTATCTTGGTGGCAGCTTCCAATTGCAGCTCCTTGGTGAAGCCAACCTTGTCAGACGGGCCGCCAGATGTGCCTCCAACTCTCTTGGAGTCTGGTGTGGCTGCAGATGCTGGCGCAAGACTAGGGGCTGGTGTCGTGGTCTTTGGTGTTTTGGATGAAAGCCTGTGGAGAGGTGTCCACTTGTGATAGTCTGCCAACATGGGTGATGCGCCACACTTGAGCAGATAGTTGGCGGCGTGGAAGAAGCCCGCCTCGCAGCACACATACAGGGGTGTCCTACCCTTAGTGTTCTGCGCATTGAGCAGCATGCCAGCGGCCTCCAGCACGAACATCACTGAGGTGATCTTGAGGGAGGAACATGCCACGTGCAGGAATGTCGACTTGCCTGGCAGCTCGTAGGATAATGATATAATGGGCTTCTGTTTGATTGCTAGTCCGAGGAATATCGTGTTTCCTGACTCTGTCGCCATGATCATCTCCTCCAACTTGGTTCGCTTCTTGGGCGCACCGTTGTCTTTGTCCTTGGGTTGTGTCGCCGTGGGCGTGGCGTTGGTCGAGTGTGTCCTCGTATGGCCATGTGGTCGATTGCTATTATGTATGATCTTCTCGAGTGATGATGATCGCACGCTATCCACTCTCTTTGACTCGCTACCCCCGACAGGCGTCGTGATGATACCGCCAGTGCTGTGTTGCATCGGCTTCCCGCCGCCACCACCCACGAGAGTTATGTCTATCTTTGGCTTGGGTGCCGAGTCCCCTGTGGCCAGATCCAACTCCAACTTGGTCGACAACGAAGACGTGGTGGTAGTCGTGGTCGATGAAGACGACGACAGAGTACTCATTGGCGCAATAGAATCTGTTAGACTTGATGTACTGTTGGTATCACTTATATCATCGTCCATTGTAGCCAATGCCAATGCCGATGACAACGATGAAGGAGGTCTTAGAAATGAGTCATCAGTGTCGACCACCGATGAACTTGAGTTTGAATCACTAAGTCTGTCAACATCATTCCCCAGAAGTGTCTGTTGTTGTTGTTGTAATTGTAGAGATGGTGATGAAGATGTACTATTATTGTTATTCTCCATCGTCATCCACCTTATATATATAATCTAGATGAAGATGTTACTGTTATATATGAATGATTGAGTGAATTTGTGAATTAGTGAATGAAAGAATGAAAGGTGTGAAGGGGGAGGTGATCCCTTGCAAAGAGTCATTCACTTTGTTTGAATTTTGGTGGATTTTAAAGATTTTATTTGAATAGTACAACAATGGACGAATCAGGAGTCACTTTTTGATCACTCGTTCAGACCAACCATGCTGGTGGATGGTGGTAGTGTTAGGGGAGGGGATGGGATGGAGGACATTTATTGACCTCTCAAGAATATGATATAAATAGATAATAGGTGGAGAGATGATGGAAAAGACCTAACTAACAATCAATGTGTCTGATTGATTGAATGAATGAATGAATGGAATGAAGCGAGCGAGCGAATGAACGAATGAACGAACTAAAGTGATCGATCTATCAAGGCATCGTTTGAATGCTTGTTGCTGCAGTGTTTAGGAGAGGCGTCTGGTGCTGACCAGTAGGGGTCGCTGGAAGGATGGGTATACTAGAGGAGGATTGCTGAAGGACTACATCGTGTTGCTGTTGCTGTTGTTGTTGTTGATGTTGCTGTTGCTGTTGTATCTGATGTTGTTGTTGCTGTATCTGATGCTGTTGTTGTTGTATCTGTTGTTGTTGTTGTTGTAATTGATGTTGTTGCTGTTGATGCTGTTGGTGCTGCGTCTGTTGTGTCTGTTGTTGTAATTGCTGTTGCTGTTGCTGCATCAGTTGTTGCTGCATCAGTTGTTGCTGTTCGGGCGAATCAATGAGTGTCTTTAACAGGGAGATGAGTATAGGGTAGTCCAGTGGCTTGGTCATGAACTCGTTGCAGCCTGCGTCCAGACAGATGCTCTTGTGGCCTGCCGACGTGTCGGCAGTCAACGCGATAATCGGTATCTTGCGCAGGTTGTGCTCGCCCTCAAACTTGCGGATCATCCTGGCGCAGGTGATGCCGTCCATGACGGGCATGTGAATGTCCATCAGGATCAGATCGTACGTGGCGTGCGCGATCTTGATCTTCTCGAGCGCCAGCTGTCCGTTGGACTGAAGCTCCACCTTGAAGCTGTGCTTCTGCAGCACGGTCGTGGCAATCCTCGCGTTGACGGGGTTGTCCTCGACCAACATGATGTTGACTGAGCTGTAGCTGCGAGGCGTCTGCGGCCCAGTGCTTTGCTGCGACATGTTCTGCTTCTGCTCGACATACTCTTGCTTGTGCACCGAGTTGGACGATGTCGTATCGTCGTCAAAGTCGATCTCGGGGAGGGTGGGCACGGGTGTCGCGTCCAGCTTGGGGCTCGTCTGTACAGAAGCGGACGCAGGCGTCACCTCTATTGGCACATCGTCTGAGGTGTTGGATGCGTTGAGGCCAGGTAACAGAGGGATGGGCGGTGTCGGATCGACACCGCCCATTCGTCAGCAGGTCCATATGAGTGCTTGTGGACGGGTTGCTGGCATTGGACAGGAGGTCCTCTTGTGGCGGCAGCAAGGCGAGTGGTGGCACAGGCGCCGAAAGCAGTATTGGTGATGCGAGGGGCGAGTTCCTAGGCGTTTGCCTCGGTGTGTGTGTTGGCGTGGCCGTATTGAGATTGAAGTACGCGGCAAGGGATGATCCCGCTGCTGATGTTGGAGCGGCGGTCGAGTCGCCCATTGATTGCTTGGCCGGCGAGATGGGATTGGACTGCGGTGAGTTGTTGGTGGACAGCTGCTGCATCGCTCTCGAGAGCGGCGCGACATTGTGCTGTGTTGTTGTTCTAGTTGAGCCAATGCCGCTCTGAAGCATCTGTGGCAGCTTGATCGTGGGTGTATACAGCGCGCCAGCCACTGGCTTGGTCGTCTGGGATATGATGTTCGTTGCCATGGGCGATGGTGCATAGTGCGGCGTGACATTGGCTGTGGCTGTCGTGTACAGGTTTGTCGGTTGGTGGCTCGTTATCAACGAGTGGGTGATGGTGAGCAGCTGCTCCTTTTTGAGCTATGTTGGTGTGAAGCGACACGCCAGCGCGGGCGCATGTGAGAGGGGCATGTCAGTACATGAACGAGCGGATGTAATGTCATTGCATCAAGGAGTCGCAACCTAACGGCCATTGAATCCTTGGGACTCAAGGCCAAGCCATTAATCATTCGTTCGCGTGATACTTACAGGTTTGAATAAGAAATGAAGACCTTGGTTGGAGAAGGATTTCTTTTGCTTGTTGGTACACATCACGACAAGGGGAGGATTCCTGTTGCTCTTTGACGGGTCGGACTTGAGTTGCTTGATCTCATCGATATTCAATCCAGGCAACTATAAATAATTGATTGATTGATTGATTAATTAAATAATTGATTGATTGATTGATGCTAATCAATTTGGTAACTTACCATTGCATCGATAAATATGATGCTAATATCCTTCTCGACGCCCAGGATAGACGTGGCAATGATGGCGCTGGGCGCCTTTACGATGGTCAGACCGATGGGCTCCAGGTGCATCTCGATCGCTTCAATGATGTTGAGGTTATCGTCCACCACCAATGCTTTGTGTCCTGTGCCCCATTTTGATTGTGCAGTCCTCATGATACTGCTACCGCCACT
>NW_012236491.1:2063-43823 GCF_000787575.1 Acytostelium subglobosum LB1 | reverse complement strand
GGCGGTGTTGCCAGCGTGATGCGACTCGTATGGTATGGTGAGGACAAAGTGATTGCCAGTCGGTATGTTTGGGGCGTACTGTAGGGTGCCGCCCAGGAGCACCGAGAGTTGGTAGCAGATGGGCATGTCCAGGCCAATGCCAAACTCATTCTCAAAGCCATAGACCATCGCCAAAACGTAGGGCTCAAACATGGCCGGCATCACATCCTCTTCGACACCACAACCAGTGTCGGTCACGGAGAATGACAGCAACTCGGTGCCCGGTCTGTTCGGATCGGGCTGTGTTGTGACCTTCACAACGATCTCTCCTTGATACGTTGTCTTGAGTCCAGTGTTGACGAGTCGATGCAGTATATGCTTGAGTTTGGTTGGGTCGCCAGTGATTGTCGCCGGTACATTTGGTGCGATCAAGTAGCAGAGGTCGACCTCACGCTCCTCAAAGTAGCTCCTTGTTGTAGGATTGGCAATTATCTCTTCCATCAATGCCTCCACGCCAAACAATGTTCCTGATTGATTGATGTTAGTAATGCACTCTGTGGACGACGCATGGCCCGCGCGACAGCTTTAAACTTACTCTCACAGTCCGAACTCTTGAGTGCCTTGATCTCGGAGAAGTAGAGAACCTCTTTAGACATTTGATTGAGTTGATCAAAGGCTTTGGATATCTTTTGGAGGTAGGGCGCTTGATGAGGCTGCACATCAGAGTCCATCAGGAAGCCAATCATTGGACTTGCCGAGTTGATTGTCTTCTTGAACTGACTGAGTGTGCTGGTGAGGAACTGATTGTTGATCTCGACCTTCCTCTTCTGATTGCCTATGCGCTCCTGGAAGTGGAGGTTCTCCTGTAGCACGCCATCCATCTGATGCAGCACGTCATTGTAACGATTGTTGACTATCTTCCAGTCGACGATGTAGTCCAGCGAGGTGCCGATGCACGGGAATGCCACGACGAAGCAGCGGATCCACCGACGCATCACCAGGCGCTCCATCGGGAAGGACTCGAACGACCTGAATGAGAATTGGGTGGCGTCAAACGCGATGAGCCACACGAACAGTGTCGAGATGATCATTGACGCCAGTCGATATGAGTTGTTCTGGCTGTACTCAAAGAAGAGAAGGACAATCTGCAGGAAGTAGATGATGAGCAAAAGGGGCAACTGGAAATGATTGAGTGTGATGTCATCGCTGTGATCAATCGCTGTGATCAGGCGGCCCAGTGGCTCGTAGTTGACGCGTGCAACAAGCAAGATGTAGAGGACTGCCAGTGAGAGATAGACTCGTGCCAGAAACTTCTTGATGAATCGCAGGGCTACTGTGCCGCCCTTGGGAGGCTGCTCCTCTTCCTGTTGCTGTTGCTGCGCATGATGTGATGTTGTTGAGCCACCTCTATGATGAGTATGTTGTCTATGCTGCTTCGTCGATCGCACGCTAAAGCTTGCAAAGTTCAATGTTATTCCAACAAATATGAACTCAACCGCTGAGCAAATCTAGATGTTGGCGTGATCATGGTTAGGATCAAGAAGTGATGAGTGATCGATTGATTGATTGTTCGGTGACTTACATTGAATATTGTATCGTGGTCAAAGGAATCATCCTTTGGGTTGAAGTATGATTGAATAAAGATGGTGTTAACAAAGCCTGAGAGTGCCAGGCCAAGGAACATGTAGTCCAAGGAGCGTGCAATGAACATTGGCTTGTACTGTGATGATGATGATGATGAGGATGGGTCGCTGGCAGCTTGCTGATTGACTATGATAGGGGGCTGGTCCTGATCGCTGAGCTCACTCGAGTTCCTCGCCTGACGCTGTTCCTTCTTGGTGATCTGATGATGCAAATGCGAGCGCGTGTGGATATTGTGCTCAAACAGTATGCGTACCTTCAGCTGCAGGAACAGAAACAGGAGCACCACCAAAGAGAAGACGACGTGGAACGGATTGATGAACAGCAGGAGACTCTTGACGCTGTCGCGCTCGCCACTCCACGTCTGCAGCTTGTAAAAGAAGTGCTTGGAGACCAGCAGCACGACATTGAACAGCAGCACCACTGACAGGATGAAGTGGACAAAGTACATGGTCTTTTCATACACTGGATGTTTGATCTCGAGCGTTCGGTGGTGATGTTGCTGTTGCTGTTGCTGCCCCGATGGCGTGACGGTCGCGGATTGGGTTGGGTTTGGCGTGGAAGGGGAATGATGTGATTGATGTGATTTGTGATGAGACGCTACGCTGGTGCCGCCAAAGCTCGGAAGTGTCATTGGAGGCGTTGGTTGGTGTGATGTAGATAAGGGTGGCGGGTACAGCGAGTCGGACTGCACGGGCAGGGGCGAGGGCAGAGACGCCGAGTTTGAGTGAAGAAAGTTGTCCATCGATGGCACCTTGAGGTACTTGCTGCCGCCCACCGAATTGAGTGGCGGTGATCCTTCGGTGGAACTCGAGCTGATTGAGGGCATTGACGCGCCTGGCAGTGACTGTCCATTATTATTATTATTATTATTGTTGTCGCCCAGTATTGTAAAGAGATGAGGTGATGGCGAGCGAGACGAAGAAGAAGATGAAGATGATGACAGGCCGGCATTCCATGAGAACATCGGGATCATGGGTCGTCGCGAGTTGCTCGAGCCCTTCTCATAGCTGTGTCTTCGTCGCGCCCCTGGTCCATTGCCATAGAATCCTCCATAATATCCATAATGATGTGGTATGCTGTACATTGTATTCAAATCAAATGCATCATCCTCTTCAATCTGTTGTTGTTGTTGTTGAGTTGGATGTTGGCTATGATGTTGATGATGTTGCTGTTGTTGTTGACTTTGTTGTTGTTGTTGTTGTTGTTGATTCTGTTGTTGTTCTTGATTGCTCAACAATCTGTGGTAGCTTGATCCTTCGTTTCCACTGCTTCCACTGGTGTCTGATACACTACTATTGCTGTTACCTCCATTGCCATTGCCACCACCACTGCCAGTGCCATTAGTTATCGTGCCACTGCTGCTACTGGCCGCACCATTGTCATCTGATAAAGTATCTGCCATTATTATTCTGTATATGTACTAACTACCTCGGGAAATTCAATCTCTTTGGCGTCCTTGTTGGGACACATACAAGTGATCGATCACTTGGTTGAGTTGAGATGTCTGTCTTGAGATATTTGGATCTCTATTCCTCTCTTCCTCTCTCTCTCTATATCTCTATCTCCAACTCTGTATCTATCTCTCTCTATCTCTTCGCAGAGTGAAGACGTAGTTGATGTTTATGTATGTTGTAGTGGATAGATGTATTGTGTGTGTATCACAGCGGGACATCCTCATCTCATTGTATAATGGATGAATGAATGAATTGAATGTATTGAATGAATGAAAGAGTGAAAGAGTGAATGAGTGAATAATGAGGGAAAAGTGTCAACAAGTGTCAACAAGTGTCAACAAGTGTCAATGAGTGTCAAAGGGTAGATGCGGAAGTGAGGTGTGTATGTGTTTGAATGTTTGGATGGATGGATGGATGAGTGTAAATGGATATACAAGTATAGTATGTGTGTGTATAAGTGTGTGTATGAGGTTTGAAGTAAATGCGGGACAACTTTCGCCGACCATGTCCTTGTTTGTTGTTGCTGTGGTTGTGGTGTGGGGTGTTAACCCCACCAACCCATTTTGGTTGAGCCTGGTTGTTCACTCTGTCTTTTGGTCTCTTTGAAGGTGAGTTCACCAAAAGGATCTAGGCTCTTATGAAGATACTACTTCTTTCCATTCATTCAATCAAAAATGATATTTTATGATTCCGGAATATAGTACTTACTACTCAATTAATTAATTGGAAGAAGAGGGGTCAGGGGTATGACCACTCCACTTGAATGGAGTGTGAGTATAATTGATGGACGATCATTCATATTACTTCTTCCAACAACTATAAAATTTTAATAATAAATATAAATATAAAAATAGTTTATATATATTCAAACTCATTGGAATTGTTCGTTTAACAATAGTAAACAGTTGAGACCCATGATGAGCCTGGTCCAATGTTCATCGATTGGATGGGGGGATGGGGTGGAACTGTGATTGAGCTCCGCGGATGAATGAATGTTTGTTTGTGTGTGTTTAGTGAATGAGAGTGTGTGTGAATGTACCCCATCCGAACAACAACAAACAAACAATAATGTCTGTGTCACATCAATGGAGATAATGATGCGGCCTCAGCACCACGTGTGAATGAATCAGTCCGTCAGTTGGACCTTCTTCTTTGTTGGTTGTGTCTCTGTTCTCTCTGATATGTTCGTATGAACTGAGATGAATGACTGAATGACTCCTAAATGAATGATCAGTAACACCATCACTCACTTACTCAATCACTCATTCATTCATTCATTCAATCATTCTCAACTTATAACTACTACTACTACATCTATATTATCTACTTATAAATATATATATCTATATCAACGAGATCATTAACATTTAAACATTTTATAATTTTATATTTTCTTTTATCCCAACAGATCATAATATTATCAAATATCACATCAACAATAACTTTGGACATCGGGTTGTGTGTTGTTGTAGATTCTATTATTAGCAACATAATCAAAAAGGAGGACCATCCATCTATCTATCCCGTCATTCATTCACGCATCATTTCAATTCAAAGTAGAGCATACTCACCCAGTCATTTTCAAAATTCGAGAGAGGTCTGTTGTGTGGTGACCAACATCATCAATCTGTCACCTGACGCGTCTTTTCTCTCTCAATTGCCTGAAGTTGGGACCATCCGCTGCTCGTCCAAAGAGAGGGGTAAACACACACTCATAGGTGTCTACACCACATCTACTCCATTCCATTCCATCCATCCATCCATCAGTCAGGTTAGGGCCTCCATCCACATCCATCAGTCATTCAGTCATTCATTCATTGTGTCAGGTCCAGCCCCTCATTCATACGAACCATACTGACGTACAAAGGTCCCAACAACTGCAACATAAGCAATTACTCATCATCATCAACATCTTACATTCATACATATATTATTTACAATCATATAATATAATATATATTATAACAACAACAGGAATTATAACTTTTAACAACTTATAAACATAACAGCAAAAATGAACTTTGAGTTCTTGTTGAGAAATGGAGCTGCGGCTGGAACTGTTCCGCCACAGGTCATGTCGACACCACCACCCCCACACTTGTTGGCAACATCTTACCCAATCTCAAATCTGGTCAGGTCACCTTCATCCAGAGGTTCAGAAGACAATGGCAACGCAACAGACAATACACAGACACATAACAACAACAACAACAACAACAACAACAACAACAACAACATTAGTAGTAGCAATAGTAATAGAAGCAGCACCGATAATGACAACCACAGCCACAGCAACATCAACATAATGAACAACAACAACAATAATAACAACGGAAACAACTTTGAAATACAATGGACACAAAGACCAAGGAAGCCACTCCAGCCTAGCAACAATCAACATCAACATCAACAACTTCTTCATCCACACCAACATCAACAAGAGACTGATATAAAGCCATCATCAACTAGTACTACACTCACACCTACACTGCAATCACTGACCACATCGACGTTGGCCACACCAACATCACCAATCGTGATCGGATCATCATCAATGATAGACCCAACAAGGACACAATCACCAATGAGTCTGACGGGTGTGTCCGTCAAGGAGCAACACAATCACAATCCCCTGGGAGTGCTCCAATCACTTCAATCGACACCACCAATACCACCTCCAACACTCCATCAATCACCTGTACATACTTCAATCAACAGCAATAGCAACAGCAGTAGTAGCAGCAGCAAACAGAGCAGTAGCAGCAAGAGTAGCAAGTCAAGCAAGACATCTGGAAACAATGAGGACAAGGACAAGGACAAGGACAAAGACAAGGTCAAGGACAGGGATAAGGACAAGGAAAAGGACAAGCTTAAATCAACGCCAACATCATCGTCAAAGAAGAAGAAACAAAAGAAGACCTATATCCAACCTCCAAACTATTCAAAGTCCACTGGTCCAGTGATCGTCACGGCCACATCATCAACAGGAACACCCACTCCCCACGTGCAGTATCCTGACGCGGCCGCCAACGCCACCGCCATTGCCATTGCCACTGCCACTGCCTCCACTCCCCTGAAGGAGCTGACGCAAGAGGACACAGAATCATTTGTAAATATACTCTTGGGCCTGAAGGACATCCAGCAACAACAACATCAACAACGCCAACAACAGCTGGATCTGCATCAACAGCTCCAACTGCAGCAGATGCAGCAACAACAGATGCAACAGCAGCAGATCCAACTGCAACAACAGCAACAGTCGCTCAAGAAGCGCGCCGTATCTGATTCCATTCAAACAGTGGTCAACGCAACACATGGACACTACTCGCATCTACAATCATTGGACACCATGGCCACCAAGTATCATCATCACGCCTCCAAAAAGACCAAGACTCCATCCTCTGCCGCCGCCACCGCCATTACATCATCTCTAGTGGACAACTCTAGACCAGGCGAAAGGGCGCAACCCAACGTGCATCCAATACATTGATTATTATTGTGATCACATTAGTACTTCTTCTCCTCCTCTACTTCTTCGTCTGATGATTATTTGTGTAGTGTGTGCGGTGTGTTCCAATCGATCTCATGATCTTGAGTTGTAAGTTCGATCAAACAAAGTGATCGGGCTGGGCTGGCCAGCCGAATCAGCAATCAATCATCTGACTGACTGACGACATCAAGAGAGTGCCCCTTGATCTACAATCTCAGAGTAGAGCACAAGGGCAGTGCCCCTCAGTTCAAATACACTTGATCCGGTACGACCTACTTGAACTCAGGTCGCCAACGACCATCTAACAATCTTGAATATCTATCTAAACCTTGGTGAACAAATGACAATGCCCATGGGCATCATCCAACCAACAACCACATCACACCCACACATCAAAGCATCATCTTCGATGGCCTAGTTGGTCCTACCCATGATCGAAACCCACAAACAGCGTGGTGTTTTGTTTGATTGTTTTTTTGTGTATGAATGAGTGATGGGTGTTGAGTGCTTGAGCATGTTTACCAAAACGCTTTACAATAACAGATGCATTGGTTGGTGGTGGCACCCAAGGCAATGGGTCCGTGTGATAACAAAGTCGATCGTACTTTGGCTTCAATGAACTCATCTCACAAATGAGGTGAGGTTAATGGTGTGTGGGTCATTCACTCATGTGACTTGATCAGCAATGCCATGGAGTAGTGATGTGAATGAATGAGAATACACACTACTACTCACCTCATCAAACAATCAAACAATCAAACAATCATACATTATTTGAATTCATTCACTCGATCAGCACTCACCCCTTACACCTCTCTCTCACACACTCACACACACAACCAGAGAACCCAACAACAACAAACACAACCTTTATCAATAACGACTTCTGCTTATTCTTCTTCTGATCGTGCTGGCTAGTCCCCATCCATCCATCCTCAGAAAGAGAGCAAGCTGCTAACTTGATTGATTGAATGATTGATTGAGTAATTGTTTGATTGCAATCATTTTAATAACATTACTTTCAATTAATCATTTACACAACAACAACAATCAACAACAACTACCTACATACAATACATTACAATACAATACATATTCAATTCCGTACAATACCAACAACCAACCAACCAACCATCGAACCAGGCTGGACACACGGAATCCCTTCCCTTTGTATTGTTGGTCAAATATAATAATCAACCAGAACCACAAGTAGTAGCAATTGCAACCCTGTACAACAGCAACAACAAGTCAGACATTCATTCAATCAATCAATCCATACTCATTCAATTTAACATTCATTCAAATCAATCAATCAAACGAAACAACCAATCAACCAATCACCTCCCATTACTCTTAATCCAACAATCAAACAAACAACAACAGGTTGTTATATTATAACTCTCTCCTCCTTATTAATAATGCAATATTATCAGTTGTGTAAGTGTCGATACTTCAATCATACCCTCACAGACATACCCTCGCAGACACATGCCCTCGCAGACACCACATTACAATTCCACGCAACAACATTCACATTCACATTCCCATCCACACTCAACTCAATTCGAATCGAGAGATACCAACATAATATTATACTTGTTTAGACCAAGTATTCCGTGTTTGTTGTTGTTGTTGGTTACTTGAATGGATTCCAACAATATTACTTTATTTGACCCATTTGCAGATCACTCAACCAATCGTTTATCATATAGTATCGAGGATAGTTCCGTTGATTTCTGCAAACTCCTCATTTTCTTTTTTTAATCGTCTTGTTGTCTTTGAAACGAATGCCCAAAAAGGACATATTCGTCTAACCCAACCCCACACTCACCCCAACCTACACACACCAAAAAAACCAAAAAACCAAACTCGTAAACGTAAATCATGCCTTTATTATTACTACTTACTTTCTTTGCACGACTCACACACTCTCATACCCCCACATCTCCCACACTCACACACATATTCACAACCCCCGAATTGAAATTCAAATAACGGGTCATCTCAGATAACATTTGATATTATTTTGAATTTATTCCACCACACCCACAGCCACCCACTCACCTTAACTTTATGAGTTTGGTTGTGGTTCGCGAAACCTATCCTGGGCGACCTGATCCATTCTTGTTGGTCGTCTGGACTTTACTTGCTTGTTGACTCATACACATATACATTGTTGTTTGTTTGTTCTTTATTTGTTTCACTCACATTCCAAAGTACACACATTCATTTATAATAATATAAATACAAGTCTTGAGAATGCACAGTCACACTAATCCTAATTAATTCTTTATTCATCATTCAAACAAATGATATAATATATAATTATTTATTCATACATATAATATATATATCTTTATAGCAGCGGAAACAACAAGATCAATATAACTTAACTTAACTTATTTATATAATATATATAATATTTATTATTTATTCAATCAATCAATTAATCAATCAATCAATCAATCATTTAACAGAACTCAAAGATCAAGATAATATTAATGACCACAATAGATTCATCGTCGACATCATTATCAAATACATTGACATCAATACTATCAAGAGGTGAAGCTACACCTGATAAACATACTCAATCAACAACAACAACAACAGCAGCAGCAGCAACAGCAGCAACAGTAGTAGTAGCAGCAGCAGCAGCGTCTATAATGAACTCTTATCGCCACTCTACCAATAGCTTTTATGGGACGATGAACCCGCATATCAATATACCAATATCGTCATCGACGACGGTGCCAACGTCGGCCTGCCACTTCCAGAAGCCACCCTCGCCACTTAGACACAACACAACGGCATCAATGCTGATGGATCTCGACACACCAATGGAGAATGATGAGGCAGACGATGACGATGAGATTATCGTTGAAGATACATCATCATGTCAAAAGTTACCAAACAATCTAAAGTTCTCTCAGTCAATCCTTCCTCCTCCACCTGCAGGCGACAGCAACAATAACAACAATAACAAAGAATATAGCAGCAGCGACGTCGTCGAGACAAATGCAGGCAGCAACTCATCATCACCATCATCTTCATCATTATCAATGTCAAGTTTCAACGAAGCCATCATGTCATCGGCAGTGGCTACTCCAAATAGTAGCAGCGCAGGCGGATCGTTCAATAACGGTCTGCCCATATCGACGTCGCCCACATCATCGGGCACGGGCATCAACCCGCTCCTGAAGCTCACGGGCGTCCTGCCCGACGCGACCAGCCAACTGCTCAGCGCCAACAGTCCATTTTCACATAGCTCGTCCGCAGCCTTCACTCCCAGCAACTACAACAACAACAATAACAACAACAACACATCTCCCACCAACACATCTACCACGCCACCACCAACTACCAGCTTCCCAAGCATGCTGTTTGATGAGGATCGCGAGCGCATGCGCTTCGAGTTCGAGTCCATCAAGAAGCCCGAGTCACACTCGCGCAAGTCGCACAAGCACCACCAACGCCACTACTCGCACAACGACCTTGACAACCGCAAGCACGACGAGGAGAAGTTCTTCAGCTCACTGCAGCCAAACAACTACTCAAAGAACCGTTACCACGATGTGTTGCCAAACGAGTCGACACGTGTGCGTCTGACGCCACTCGAGTCTGGCGACGGTGACTACATCAACGCCAACTACATCAACGGAGAAGTGCCCAACTCCTATCGTTACTACATCGCCTGTCAAGCTCCATTGCCATCGACCATCAAGGACTTTTGGAGAATGGTCTGGGAAGGTATGTGAACCATCCTCAATCACTCGATCACTTGATCACTCGTCCACTCACTAATCATTCAATCAATCAATCACAAACAGAGAAATCAGCTGTAATTGTATGTTTAACAAGATTGGAGGAGGATGGAAAGAAGAAGGCCGACATTTATTGGCCAGAGAGCTCGAGCGAGCCAAAGAATTGTGGTCCTTTCTGGATTCACTTGTACAAGAAGGTGGTCTTCAAGGAGATTGCAGTCAGCTCCCTGCATCTGTATCGCAAGGGAGAGGAGTTCCCTCGCGAGGTTGTGTTGCTGCACTATACCCAGTGGCCCGACAGCGGCGCACCGGCACTGACCACGCACATCCGCACAATGTCTGTGCTGGTCAACACGTTCAAGCAGCGTGGCAACCTCAAGAACTCCAACGGCCCCGTGGTCGTGCATTGCTCCGCCGGCATTGGCCGCTCGGGCACATTCATTGCCATCAACATCAACATGGCCAAGATCGAGCGATCGGTCAACAACGAGCCACACTGCAACGTGTCGATCAAGGACACTGTGATGGAGCTGCGTCGCCAGCGCCGCGGCATGGTCCAGACGTTTGAGCAGTACTGCTTCATCTACAAGGTCATCAACGACGTGCTCAACGACATGGGCCGCTCGCTGGCTTCGCCCACCAAGCGTCGCTCATGTGAGATGGTGCGCACGATGCCCCGTCTGGACATCAACTCGAGCCACTCTGCCAACTTCACGCCCAAGGAGTTCCTCTCTACGATGACGTCGTCGGCTGAGACGGCCGCATCGCTCTCTATTATCACGCAGATGACCCAGACGCTCAAGTTCCCACAGTCGTCGCAGTTTGAGAGTGGCAACCCGTTCTCCAACTCCAAGATCAGAATCCCTTCACCGTTGAACGTATCATCGTCCAACATTTTGACCATCCCACCCTCCTCGGCAACGTCCACTCTCTCCTCTTCACAACAATTGCTCAATGACTCACTCAATTGCACGACGCCAACCGCTACGCCCACGTCCGAGCTCTTCTACCAGCCTCAGGCAATGTCACCTCACCACCAGCGCAGTAGTTCGGTGTCTAGTTTCAGCAGTGGATTCACAATGCCATCAGTGTCCAACAATGCCTTTTTCCAACAGTACCAACAACTCCAACAACAGCAACAACAACAGTCACAGTCACAGCCACAGTCCAAGTCTGGAAACACAAGTTTCCTGATATACAACAACAACAATAGCAACAACAACTGCAGCAATAGTGGAAGCAAGCTCCAGTTCAATTTTTCCAACAATGATGACCATGAAGGTGATGGCAACTTGCAATCATTCACTCAGCTCAGCAACAACAACAGTGGCAGCAGTGGCAACAACAACAACAACAGTAACATCAGTATCAACTCTTCAGATAGCAAAGATAATGGAGACAATAATACCAAAAGTAGTGGCAGCGAGAGTCAAGACAACTGTGGCAACAACAACGTCGTCAACAACAACAACACCAGCAACAATGGTGGTGATGGTGATGACAACGATGCCAACCAGTCAGACTCACCACGAAAGGTGTCCCCAATCAAATGCTTCTGAAGAGGTCTCTTTCCTCTTTCCTCCTCCCTCTTTCCTCTTTATCTGTACATAACATAATAATATATTTATAATAAATTATAACTTAACTTAACTTATCCTAACCAGTGACAACTCCTTTGGTGACCTGCTGATCGATGGTCAACCCATGTCCCCCAACATTGGGTCCTTGTCCCCCCATCCACGATTAACCATCACATCGTTTGAACCAAAAAGTGATCAGATAACACAATCATGCACCAAGGTTACGCCCATTCACAGGCCCCGTTCGTTCCAGACATACAATCTCCTGATCCTTGTGACGTAAAGTATGAAAAGGTGATTCAAGTGATGTCACGCCTTACCCATCATTGATCATTCACCAAACTTACAACAAGACAAGACTTATCAAGAGTGCTCCACTTCCACTTCCGCTTTTACTCCTTTCAAAAGATACAATGACAAAGAATATTTACAACTTCTACTTCTTATTATTGATGATGTTGTTGGCGGTGATGGCCGTGAGTGTTCATTGCCAGTCTGGTGATGGCGGTGCCGCAGTTACATCTGGTGATGGTGGTATAGTAACTGCCATAACATCTGGTGATGGTGGAATTGTACACGGTACCAGCACATCTACTGCCCCGTCAAGTATCATAACTACCATAACATCTGGTGATGGTGGACTAGTCCATGGTACCAGTACAACCACTCCGACAACAATATCATCAACATCATCAACATCTACGAGTACATCACCATCTGATACCACTACCTCCACCTCTACATCTACCAGTACATCACCAACTACTACATCCACATCACTTAACTCAACATCAACATCTACGACGTCCAACTCAACTACTTCCTCGACCTCCTCGACCTCCACTGGAAACTCCACATCCAGTACATCTTCGACCTCTGCTGGATCCTCCACATCTTCTACTTCGTCCACCTCTTCAACTACCACTTCGACATCTTCGACGTCTTCGACATCCTCGACAACATCGACCACGGCCACACCCTCGACGTCCACATCTACTACCTCCACAACTTCATCCAGTACTTCAAGCAACTCCCCAAGTGTCACCAGTACAACTACAACAACAACGAGTAGCACTCACTCAACTGACACTGATAAACATCCATCGACATCTTCAAAAGTACATGGAGCGGTACCTACATTCATTGTCATGTCCTTCATCACTTTGACAATCTCATCAATACTATTCTGAGCTGTCCTATACTTTCCTGTCCAACCAAATGTACTTATACAATAAACTCTATCACTTTATTGACACCTAATGAATGAATGAATGAATGAATGAATGAATGAATGAATGAATGAATGAATATAGAATTGACAAGATCTTAAGTATGATATATCTCTATCTATTTGTATCTTTAGTGTGTACTTCCAGAAGAATAATTGTTGAAAACCACGTTGATTGGTGGTTAATGAATATTGAGAAGTTCGATGGGTTTCGTTCACTCACTTTCTCGCTACACTTCATTTGAGTCACACCCAATCAACAACAACAAGTAGTTAGTTGTACAACAAACTTAACAACCACTCACTTGTATAATCGTCATTATTATTACTTATTTACTTGTGAAACATATAAAGATAAACACACATAATATATTATCTATCATATAAAGATTAAGATTAATTAATTAATATAAATTAGAATCTCGAGATAACAAGATTGATTGATCGATTGATTGATATATAGTGATAGAGACAAGAAAGAGAGGAAGAGAGAGAGAAGGAGTTAAAATAGATATATATATATAGTTCAGGACGATGGAGAATCCAACATCTTCTACTCTTCGTGAGAAGACAGAAGAGTTGGTCAGAAGGAGTATATCAAAGGTAGTGCAATCGGTACTATCAGCACGTGTAGATATACTGCCTCAACAGAAGAAGATAAACAAACATGTATGTAGTTGTCAACTCAATGTCAGTGTTGTACTGATCAATCAATGATACTTACTACCTTACACTTTAGTTTCACATTGAGACTGAGGACTCAGATTCAGTTCAAAAGGTTATAGAGTCGATCATCTTTGCCAGGCATGGTATACGTACCTTGTTCCTGTTGGATATACACTTTGACGAAGGTGGCGAGATGCTAGGATTGAATACTCTAGTCGAGTCATGGAGATTCATCTTTGAACCATAGTATGTTATGTTGCTCTCCCCTAGATTGATCGATTGAATGATTGGATGAATGAATGACTAACAATGATTGTCCCGCACGTGTAGTAAGGATGTGGATACAACATGCGAATTACCAAAGCTATATAGAAACGTTATATTATTAGTTAGAGCATTGTACTCTTTATTGAGGAACCTACCATGTTATCAAGTCTATCGCAACTTTACAAAGAATCGATCGTCCACATCAAAGATCAAGTATCAGATTAGGATATGCGATGTCAACTCTATACACTCACCTTCATTCGCATTATGTAGGTGTTCTCGCGTCCACTCATTCACTCAATCAATCACTAACTCGATCACTCTTATATAGCCACTCAAACTAAATCATTTGTCTTTACACATATACCTACACCATTGGGAGTGTGGCGAATGGATGTAGCATACAAGGAGGATCTGACGCGCGAGATATCCATCAGCTCACAGCTGGGACTGGACTCACAGTTTATTATAAAGGACTACAACAACAACAACTATTACAGACACGAGTCAGCGACGACACCACAGCAATCCACACCACTAAAGTCCACGCCACCCAGCGGACATTACTCTAGCAGCTATGGCAGCAGTACTCCCATCCCCATGCCAGCCACCGCATCGCTGCCTATCAAGCAGACCTCGCAGCAGCAACAGTATCAGCCCCAGCCCGCACCATACTACAGCAGTAGCAGTGGCAAGGGCGACACGTTCAGACCGTCCTCATTTGGCTCCAATGACTCATACGACTACTACACTCACTCTGGTGGCAGTGGCATTGGCAGCTACAGCAGTGGCGGTGGAATGATGTACCAACAACAGCAACAGCAACAACAACAAATACTCCAACAGCAGCAACAACAACTACTACAACAGCAACAACAACAACAACAGGACGTCAAGAGTAGCAATCCAATCATTATACCAAACTCTGCGAACAATGTACATAGTTATAAGAAGCAATCACCAAGTTCATTGGCTTCTCCCATCAATGCGACACCAGGCACATCACACTCGCCTCCCTTCTATGTATATTCGACGTCCAATCCAAAGTCAAGCTCAAACTCACCAGGTCAACTACAACAATACCAATATCAACTACAGCAACAGCAACTACAACAACATCAACTACAACAACAACAGCAACAACAACAGCAACTACAACAGCAGCAACAACAACAACAACCTTTGGTCATTAGACAACTCAACTTTACACCTCAACCATCACCAGCAGCACAACATCAGGTGTCACCCACATCGGCACTCAGACACAGATCGACCTCTGCCCCCATCGCCATTGCCCCTCAACCTCAGATGTACCAGCAGGCACCTCAGCCAATATTCGCCAAGCAGCCAAGCATCAACGACCTCCAACAATACCAAGCCACACCACATTCATTCACAACTGGCGTATCGCCTCCATTTAACAACAGCAGGGAGACGCATCTTAGCCAACAGAAGCCGCCCAGTGGCAACAACTCAAACATCTCGACCAGCAGCGGCATCAACAACACTCACTCATCCTCCTCGTTCAAGAGCTCGATCAACTCCAAGCTCAGCCAGATACATGGCCCTCTACTCCTGTCAGACCCGCACAAAGAACATGGACTAGGTCATGGACTGGGCCTGGGTGGACTTGGCCTGGGCCTAGGACTAGGACTCGACTCACAGATACCATCGACCATTGAACATGACGAGCCGGCCTTTGCCTCGGCCATCAGCTCCGTGTCCAAGACGTCAGACAGCGAAGTGGGCGAGTTTGTTCGACTGTGCAAGATTGCGCCGCCACTCAAGCTGTTCAACGCGGCGTTCTCTTCCGAGGCCCCGCTGTCCATTGATCAAGATGTTCTAGACTTGAGTCGTCTCAGTCTACAGACAGCCAGTGGCAACAACAACAATAATGCCAACAAATAAACCTCGCGAGCATTTTCATTGTTTGTTGTATTGTTTACCCATCAATCACACTAGCGTGTGGTGTCGTTTTTGATCAGAAAGATCAAAGGCAAAGTGACTCACACACTCCCCAGCACCACACCGACCTCCTTCCATCTCAATCTTATTACTTTTCACTCACTCACTCATCTTTCAATCATTCATTCATTCAAACAAATACATAAACATGATACAGAACACATTTGTTGCAACTGCAGTGTTGGCAACGATCATACTCTGTAGCAGCATGGTGACTGTTAGCTCAGTCGTCATTCGCCCAAACAATGACAATCAAGACAAATGTGATGGGTAACTATCCTGTTGTTTGTTGGTCACATGATCATGATGGACTCACTCACTCAATCACTCACTCACTCACGATCAATCAATCATACAGTGGAAGGATGTACATTGCAGAGTCTATTCCACTTTTTGTCAACTTGACTACTAATGTGTCGACTTATGATGCTTGGATGTCATTGATCAATAATGCTCAGGAGACTATAGATCTTGGATTGTTCTATATGACATTGACGGATGGAGCATCATACCCATCAGAGTATGGTGGATACATGGGAACCAACTTTTACAAGGCACTGATCACTGCCGCCAACCGTGGCGTCAAGATTAGAATCGTTCAGAATGAGCCCAGTGCCAGCATGCCAGCCAACGACACTGAGGCACTGGCTGCAATGGGTGCCGCTCAAGTACGCACCATCAACTGGGAGGCCTTGGTTGGCGCTGGTATCCTTCATACCAAGATGATTGTTGTCGACAGGATTAGTATGTCTTGGAGTTTGATTGATTGAGTGATCGAGCGAGTGAATGGATGGACTAATCATAACCTTCGCGCAACATAGATGCCTACGTTGGAAGTGCCAACTTTGACTGGCGCTCACTGGCACAGGTCAAGGAACTTGGTGTGATCGTCGAGAACTGCAAGAGTTTGGTCGAGGACACCAGGGTCGCATTCGAGCAATACTGGGATGCCGCCAACATGTCCCAATTGCCACCAAAGTGGCCAGCAAAGTATGTTGAAGGTGTGGACACGAGTGATTGATTGAGTGAGTGAATGACTAATCATTGTGGACACGACACATCAGGGATGATGCCAAGTACAATCAAACACATCAGGCTCAACTCAACTTGAATGGACAGGACGTCTCGATGTTCTTGGCCGTGTCCCCACCAGAGTTTGTCTCGAAGCACAGATCTGGAGATATTGATGCTTTGGTCGCAGCCATCAACGCAGCCAATCAATCAGTGTGTATCTCTGTTATGGACTACGCCCCAACATCATTCTACAACTATCCCAACACCTTTTGGCCAGTGATTGACAATGCACTCAGAGCCGCTGCCTTCAAGTATGTTCATTCAAGCTCATCCATGCACTACACGCACTCATCCTAACTCACTCATTCAATCAATATATAGCCGCCACGTCAGTGTCAGAATGCTCATCAGTCATTGGAACAGCACCAACATGAAGATCATCCCTCAGTTCTTGCACTCACTGGATGCCGTCACCAACATTGACGTGAGATGGTTCCAGATTCCTGACCTACCTTTCGAGCCCCAAGTCCCATACACTCGTGTCAATCATGCCAAGTACATGGTGACCGAGCAACAATCCTATGTTGGCACATCCAATTGGTCCGAAGACTACTTCACCAACACCGGAGGACTGAGCTACAACATCATCAACGCCGACTTTACCGCACAGCTCCAGTCCATCTTTAACCGTGACTGGGATTCACCCTACGCCCTTCCAGTATCCACCTGGTAATCTAGTATTCTTAATACAGTTCATTCATTATTCATGGATTGGTACTTCCCTTACATTACCCTTACCCTACCCTTACCCTTGCCCTTGCCCTCGCCCTTGACCTTGCCCTGGTCTCCAATCCTGGGGATACTTTTGTTTTGCCAATCTCAAGTTGACTCACACTACCACATGAATGTCCTTTCATGCTGTTTGTGGTCCATTCACACTTCATTCATTCACTTGCAGCATCATCACTCATTGCCATTCAATCATCAATCAATCAATCAATATATCGATATACATATATACATAACAACAACAATGAACTTGAGTAACTGTAAAGATAAACATCCAAACTTATTGTTTGCAAACTTTAATCAAGATTACAGTTGTTTCGCAAGTGGAACAGAGAGAGGATTCCTCATATTCTCATGTGATCCATTCAAAGAGAGATTCGGAAGAGGTATGATTGGACATGATCAATCAATCAGTTGACACTCATTCACTCACTAAATCAATCAATCATTGGAACAAATAGTATTCGATGGAGGTGTAGGAATTGTAGAGATGTTGTTTAGATGTAATATCTTGGCAATTGTTGGAGGAGGTACAAAGCCAAAGTATACACCGAATCAGGTGATGATTTGGGATGATTATCAGAACAAATGTATTGCAAAGTTGGAGTTCAAGTCTGAGGTCAAGGCGGTAAAGTTGAGACGCGACAGGATCGTCGTGGTGCTCGAGAACAAGGTCTATGTGTACAACTTTGCCGACCTCCAACTGGTGCACCAGCTAGAGACCACCAACAACCCCAAGGGCATTTGCGCCGTGTGTCCGGGCGCGGCCAACGTGCTGGCGTGTCCCGGTCTGAAACCAGGCTACGTCCACGTCGACCTCTACGACCAGAAGAAGACACAGATCATCGCCGCACACGAGTCGGCGCTCTCACAGATCGCCCTCAACAAGGATGGCACGCGTCTGGCCACGGCCAGCGAGAAGGGCACGCTGATCCGTATCTTTGACACAGCCACCGGCGAGAAGATCAAGGAGGTGCGTCGTGGCACGCACCGAGCAGAGATATACAGTATTGCGTTCAACAACGAGTCGACAGCACTATGTGTCAGCAGCGACAAGAACACCGGCCACATCTTTGACCTCTCGCGCTCGGCGCCCGCCACCGTGCGCGAGCCAGAGTCCGATGGCAAGAACCGCCAATCAAGCTTCTCCTTCATGGGTGATATACTTCCAACCAACTACTTCAAGTCTGAATGGAGTGCTGTACAGTTTCAAATACCAGAGTCAAGGTCAATATGTGCATTTAGTGCCGCTCCAAACTCTATCATCGGTATGTATTACATCACTTTGGCTTGGCTTGGCTTGGCCTGGCATCAATCACTAACTCAATCAATCAATCAACTTGCTACATCACAGTGATATGTGCGTCAGGTGTATGTTATAAGTATACTTACGACTTTGCCAAGGGCGAGTGTAAGAGAGATGAAAGTCCCCTGCAGTTCATGGAGAATGATGAGACACCTGCATCCTAAAATGATTGGCCAAATCAATACCAGCAGCCAGCCACTCGAGTGGCTGTGGCCAACCAAACAGCATCATTGGCAGCAGCAGCACCAAGCCCAAGCACAAACATAAACATCGATCAGGTTCGGTGATTGTGTAGTATTATAATATTATAATCATTAATAATAATAATAACTATATCCAGGTATCCCATTCATTCATCTATCCAGCGCCGACCAATCTGTACACTCAGTCAACCAGCTGGCTGGCTGGTCAGTTGATGTCAACCATCAGACAAATGTACAGGGTTGATGACAGCAATCTAGATTGATGATTGATTGATTAATGGATGGAGAGTGGATTTCTAGAATCACCAACACTTGATCACGTCACGCACATGGCACACAAAGTGAAGTGAAGTTACTTCAATAATGACCATAACGGACGGCGTGTTTTCATTCGTATTCTAGATTGAGGAGTTCTTAACAGGCGTGATCAAAATTTCGACTTGGGTCCTTGAGATCAGACCGAGTCCCCCTTTTGGCCCTCGTCAATAAGGTCTAAAGGTTACACGGCCCTGATCAAATGGACGTCACTGTGTGTATGAGAGATCCAATGTAATCTCGGCGTATTTATGAACATTGGTCAATTGACTATCCATATATATTACATTATTATGATCATGATCACCTTCAGACATGATGACAGCCATCCAGCCAACAATACACTCATCTAACCTTGCGCACTTTTAGATGTTGCCAAAACTCCAATTCAAATTTTAGTGTGCTTCGGCGTTCGATTCTTGCTTCCCCTCCATTCTAAAGGGGGAATGATGGATTGGCCGTATCCCACATGTTTAACTTACCCGAGAGTGGTAGTCCATCGATCACAACAAGCCAATATATAAAGGTCTTCATCATTACTTGTTGGCATATGATCTTACAGTTACATACACATATTAAACCTATATCCTATCCTATCTTACCTTATAATACCAAGAAAACATCATTCCTGCGCTTGACGACTTCGCGCCAATTCACTACTTTCTCACAAAGCAACATCAACATTGTCCAATACCAAAAACAATAGTTATATATAATATATTAAAGTCTTTTACTATTTTCCAAATTAGTTAATTAGTTAATCCAATTGTCAATATCCCAAACATGTAAGTAATTACACTCATTCGTTCTTTCATTCATTCATTCGTTCATTCAATCCAACCATCATTATCAACATCTGATCCTACAACTTATTTTCGTTACCTTGTGTATAAGTGTGTGTGTATTGTTTCAACCAAGGAAGGCAATCTTAAGACCTCTAACCTGATATGGATGTCCATGTTGCCATTGGAGCTTATACTATTTCCCATTCCAGAAGTGTTTGGAAAGCCCCAACAAATTCGTCTTTTTAAATCATACCAAAACATAAAAACCCGTTGATTGAGCTATTTTTATTCACAAACCACATACATGTGTTCAGAAAGAATCGTTTGTTATGTTTATCTTTGTGGTGTGTGTGGATGGGGATGGATGGGCGGGTCTGGTCAAACAACAAAAAGACGAAGGGAAGGACCTTCCCTTCTAATCTTCTTCGACCGGGGACATGCTTAGGACCTCATTCATCATCATCATCATTCAATCCACATGACCTTATCTTATCAATAGCCTACTTGTTGGATCAACAAACACATAAACACAGATATATACCATCATCATACCCTCACACAAACATACATTAACAAACAAACATTGATCATTAAAGTTTAAAACATATATATATAGAATAGAGAATGGAGAATGAGATTGTAAGTTCTCCAGCTCCAGTGGAGGGAGCATCATTGGAATTGGAAATGGGTGTGATGTCATCCCCACCCACACCCACATCCTCACATGGACATCAGGATACATCGATTGATAATGGTCACCATCAGACCATTGAGGTCAACACTGATCTGTCCCAACACATCAGACAGTATGCCAGCCCTGCAAAGACTGGAATGTACGTCAGTGCCAAGAATCTGTCATACTACGTGGCCAACACATCGGCCTCCAAGCACGCCACTGTCAACGAGAAGAAGACCTACCTCATCAAGGACTTCTCGTTCACCATGCAGCCAGGCCGCATGGTCCTGCTGATGGGCGCGCCAGCCTCGGGCAAGAGTGTGTTGCTCAAGGTGCTGGCCAACCGTCTGGGCGAGGGCAAGGTCGAGGGCGAGCTGACCTTCAATGGACACGAGGCCGACGAGGCCACTCATCACAAAGACACAATCTACGTGCCACAAGACGACGTGCACGTGCCACTTCTCACCGTGCAAGAGACGCTCGACTTCTCAGCACAGTGCAACATGGGCTCGACTGTCGATCAAGAGACCAAGAGCGAGCGTGTCGACATGATCCTCAGCGAGCTGGGTCTGAGCCACACAAGAAACACCATCGTTGGCAATCAGTTCTTCCGTGGAATCTCTGGAGGCCAGAAGCGACGTGTCACAATCGCCAGCGAGTTTACAAAGTGCCCCAACCTCATATTGATGGACGAGCCCACCACTGGTCTGGACTCGGCCACCGCCTACAGTGTCTGCAACAAGGTCAAGACCATCGCTCAAGAGGGCAAGGCTGCAGCCATCATCTCATTGTTGCAACCAAGTCCAGAGTTGACCGATCTCTTTGATGACATCATGTTGCTAGGAGAGAAAGGACAACTTGTATACTTTGGACCAAGAGATCAAATACTTACATGTATGTATATGCTGTCAGCTGACATGCATGTAATGGGGGATAGTTCCATCAATACTAACATTCATTCATTCAATCAATCAAACAGACTTTGAATCAATTGGATTCAAACCAAACATGGATCAACCAATGGCTGAGTTTATCCAGGACATGGTTGAGGACTCTCGCAAGTACTCATCAACCTCAAACAGAGCTGAGTTGCTGGACAGCAACATACCAAACACCATCCAACTTGATGTATTATTTAAACAATCACCATGTATGTATCCATCACTATCCATTCACTCAATCAATTAAAGACCAGACTCACTAACATATTGAATGAATGGCCAACCCATCCAGATTACCAAAATGTTCAAGAAAGGATCAGAGGACTGCTGCCATCGACACCTTTGGTTGACTATTCACAGTCGGAGAATATAATGTCACCTCTGTGGTATGATATCAAGTTGTGCTTTGATCGCCAAATCAAGATCATGCGCATCATGAAGATGCAGTACATTGTCCGTTTCGTCCAGGCTATATTCATGGGCTTCGTGCTGGGCTCATTGTTCTTCCAAATGGGCGAGACTCAAGCTGATGGCAGGAACCGCTTTGGTCTACTATACTTTGCCATGGTGCTCCACATCTGGACCACCTTTGGTTCGGTCGAGGAGTTCTACCAACTGCGTTCAATCTTCTACGCACAAAAGGACGGCAAGTTCTACAGGACATTCGCATACTTCATCACAATGGTCGTCAGCAAGTTCCCCGTGTCATTGATCGAGGCCACATTGTTCAGTATCACATGTTACTGGATCTCTGGCTTCCGCGCACGCGCCGACAGCTTCTTTGTGTTCATCATCTGTATGGCCTTGGTCAATGTCGTGGCACAGGGCGTCTTCCAATTGGCATCATCCTTCTCTGACTCGCAACTGGTCACATCGATGGTGACCCCCGCCGTGGTCATCCTATTCATGGTGTTCAGTGGTTTCATCTTGCCTAAGCCCAACATCCCCAACTGGTGGATCTGGATGTACTACCTGTCGCCACTCAAGTACGTGTTGGACGCCATCGCCTCCAATGAGATGTATGGTCGCTCGTTCCACTGCGCGCCCAACGAGCT
Organism: Acytostelium subglobosum LB1; assembly: GCF_000787575.1. NCBI lineage: Eukaryota > Evosea > Eumycetozoa > Acytosteliales > Acytosteliaceae > Acytostelium > Acytostelium subglobosum. The sequence continues at coordinate 20,702 of NW_012236491.1, read as the reverse complement.
GATCCCACCCACCAACATGACTGGCTGGGAGGGTGCCCTGCGTATCTGCCCAATGAACTCTGGCTCGGACTTCCTCAAGGTGTTTGGCTTTGAGAACAACTTCTACTGGCGTTGGATCGACATCGCTATCCTGGTCGGCTTCTCCGCATTCTTCTTTGCTCTCTTCTATATTGGACTGCGCTTTGTCAAGTTCGAGGTCAAGAAGCCACCCAGAACCATGCAGGCCAAGAAGATCAAGGCAAAGAAGGACAACAAGAGCGCAAATGCCAAGCAGTCCATGACTGGCGGTTGCTACATGACCATCCAGAACCTCAACTACACAGTCAACTCGACCGCCAAGAATGCCCAGACTGGCAAGAACGAGAAGGTCACACTGCAGTTGCTCAAGAACATCAACGGTTTCGTCAAGCCTGGTTTGATGGCCCTGATGGGTCCATCTGGCGCTGGCAAGTCCACCTTGCTCGATGTGCTCTCCAAGCGCAAGAACATTGGTGTGATCAAGGGCGATATCATGATCAACAACGTGCCAATCGAGAACATCAACATCACTCGTTTCGCCGCCTACGTTGAGCAGCAGGACGTGCTGTCTGCCAACCTCACCGTCAAGGAGGCCATCTACTTCTCTGCCCTGTGCCGTCTTCCGGACTCCTTCCTCAACGAGGACAAGATCAAGCTGGTCGACGACATCCTCAAGGTGCTCAGCTTGACCAAGCTGGCCAACGTCAAGATTGGACCCAACCCAACAATGGGTATCTCATTGGCCAACAGAAAGAAGGTGAGCATTGGTATTGAGCTCGCCTCTGACCCCCGCCTGCTCTTCCTCGACGAACCCACCTCTGGTCTGGACTCTGCCGCCGCCCTCAAGGTGATGAACTGTGTCCGCAAGATCGTCCAGAGTGGAAGAACCGTCATCTGCACCATCCATCAGCCATCCCAAGAGATCTTTGAGCAGTTTGATCAGATGCTTCTCCTGTCCAAGGGTGAGGTCATCTACTTTGGCGAGACTGGCACCAACAGCCAGATCGTCGTCGACTACTTTGCCCGCCAGGGTCATCAGATGCATGCCGACCGCAATCCATCCGACCACATCCTTGAGATTGCTGAGACCACCAGCAACACTGGAGAGAGCCCAATCGAAGTCTACCGCTCATCCGAAGAGGCTCGCATCACTGTTGAACAACTCACCAACAAGACCATCGTCCCCGAGGATGCCACCGTTCCAAAGTTCCGCTCTAACTACGCCGCACCCTTCCGCACTCAGCTTTACGTCCTGGTCAAGCGCGCATGGCTCAACCACATCCGTCGTCCACAGACCATCTTGATCCGTTTCCTCCGTTCAATCGTCCCCGCACTCGTTGTTGGCACAATGTTCTTGCGTCTCGACAATGACCAACCGGGCGCCAGAAACAAACTGGCAATGATCTTCCTCAGTTTCTTGTTTGGTGGCATGGCTTCAATCTCCAAGATCCCACTCGTTGTCGAAGACCGCGCTGTCTACTACCGTGACAACTCATCCGGCTCCTACCCATCAGTACTCTACATCATTGCCTCAGTGATCACCGATATACCAATGATGATGTTGACCGCCTTTGTCTTTTGGATTCCATTCTTCTGGCTCACTGGCATGGACCCAGGACACAACGGATGGAAGTTCTTCTTCACCCTGCTCATCTATCTGTTGGTCTGTATGGCCTACGACAACATGATGGTGGTGTTTGCTCTGGTACTGCCGACGGTACCAGTTGGTGTTCTGCTTGGAGGCATGGGACTCAACTTCCTCGGACTGTTTGGAGGATTCTTCATTCCAAGGACCAACATTCCCGGTGGATGGATATGGATGCACTGGCTCACATTTACACGATACGCCTTTGAATCACTGGGTGTCACCGAGTTGCATGGCGCCGTCTTTGATTGTCCAAACGGTGAGGGTTCATTCCCGATCCAATTTAACAATGGCACAACAGTACCTTTCTGTCCAATCAGACTTGGAGATGCAATGTTGGATCGTTACGGTTTGGATCCTTCCCGTCAGTTCTGGAATGTTCTCATCCTTTCATGTTACAACATTGGTTTCATAATTCTTGGTTACTTTGCACTCACTTACATTCGTCATATGAAGAGATAATAAGAATGATTGAATGTTTATAATTATTATATATAACAATAAAGTTATAGTTTATACTTTACCTTTATATCTTTACCTCTATCTTTATGAACACAATCATTGATGAATGATAAGAGATTGCAAGACAATGAGCAAGGTGAGCACATAATAATATGTATTATTCTTGGTAACCATGTTAAAACATCAATATTATTTACTTATTTGTACATTCAGATTCATTCGTATTTGATCTTGAGCCAATAGATGGTGCCCGCATCATTGCCCCATTCGGAAATCATGTTCATAATTTGATAGGAATGACTCCCTAACCCCCACCTCATACCTCAACAACCTTCCCACACGCCAGACCACCACCTCTAATAATTTTAAAATTGTGCTGAAGAAGAAGGATGACGGATGTGTGAGTAATTTTTTTTGAAATAGGTGGCTGTTTGTTCACACTCAAAGGGTTCGCTCCAAATAAACAACACAACAGGCATGCCAACAACAAAACCAAGTTTGAACAGCATCATCATTATTGCATTCATTCATTCATTCTTTCAATCATTCAATCATTCAATCATTCAATCATTCAATCATTCAATCCATTTATTTGTTTTGTTCAACAGTTATAAGATAAGATATAGATATACAGATAACATCTGTTAATAACTATTTTATAACTCTAATTCTTATCTGTATATAAATAATATAATATAATTATAAGTATAAGTTTATATCTCTATTTATTATTTATTGGTTATTTAGGAGTATATTATTATATAATTAATAGACAAATAATAGATAAATAAGAAGATGTATCAAGCTAGGTCTAGAGCTGGCGAGCTCTTAAACGAGTTGAAGAATGAAGTTGATAACCTCAATCATGATTTAGGACTTTACAAGATACATAAAGATGAATACGAACGAAAGTGTAAGCAATTGTCATAGTTTGTTTGATTGATTGAATTGAATGATCAATTTAAACGCGTATTTTCAATTGGACCTAACACCCTCATTCACTCACCCAATCAAATCGGGCCGAACGAACAATCACTTTTGAACTTCAATCAACTTAAAATTACCATTACCCGAAACGAAACGAAACAAAACAAACAGTCCAAAGTCAAATGCAAGAATTGCAACATATACAACAAAGTCTGATAGAGTTGGAGAGAACTCATAATAGGGTCAAGGGTCAATATGAGGACGAGATTATGAGGTTAAAGAAACAGTTGGAGCAGGCGACAGGATCGAGGGATCTGAACAGCCCAAGCACATTCAGATCACAGAGTCCGGCGCCAGCATCAGTCGGCCAGGCCCGAAGCACACCGACTCCAACCATCCCAGACAAAGCCCCGCGCAGACGCTCCGGCGAGTTCTATCCACAGCAGCCAGGTCAACCACCTCAGCTTCCACAACAGGGTGGTGGTGGTGTTGGCGGCGCACCCTCCTTCCCAGCGCTGTCCTCAATTGACCAACGACTCAAACAGGAAAAGAAGGGAGTTGAGATTGAGCCAATGGAGCAACAGCATCCAAAGGAGAATATGGGAGATGAAAGAAGAAGATAGTATGTTGATGCTGATGTTGAACAACATGTTGGACGATTCTAGCTCACTCACTAACATCATCCACACAACTACATTAGTAGCGAGGCAGATGATAATGCCAAGGAAGGACAGGATTGGCTAGTTGGATACAATCCAAATGTACAAACAAACTTGAACATAGATTTGGCGCACACTTTTATGCATGGCAGCGTCGTGTGCTGTGTAAAGTTCAGTCCAGACGGCAAGTACCTGGCATCAGGCTGCAACAGAAATGCAACAATATACGACACTGAGACAGGAAGAAACGTTTGGTATGTAACCCAATCGATCAATCACACGCAGGTTTCAAGATTCTAACAATAATCAACTCTTAGCCAATTCTATGATGATGGAGATAAGGAGGGCGACCTCTACATTCGATCAGTATGTTTCAGTCCAGATGGAAAGTATCTGGCAACAGGAGCAGAGGACAGGACTGTCAAGGTTTGGGACATTGCGCACAAGAAGGTGCACCAGAAGTTCAGCGGACACGAGTTGGACATTTACTCGTTGGACTACTCCCAAGACGGCAGGTTCATCGTATCCGGCAGTGGAGATAAGAAGGCAAAGATCTGGGATCTCAAGGAAGGAAGAGTATGGACATCAATCAATCAATCAAATGTTCATGATCAATCAAACAACTTACTGACACATTTTCAATCAATCACATTAGTGCGCATTCACATTGGGCAATGAAGAGGTAGGACCAAAGAATGGAGTCACTTCTGTTGCGATCAGTCCTGATGGACGTTTGGTGGCGGCTGGATCGCTCGACAATATCGTCAGACTTTGGGACGCCCATTCAGGCTACTTCCTCGAGAGATACGAGGGTCACATGGACTCGGTCTACTCGGTGGCCTTCTCGCCAGACGGAAAATCTTTGGCATCAGGCAGTCTCGACAAGACACTGAAGCTTTGGGATCTGTCTGGCTCAAGGTCGCGCTCAAGATGTCGCTCCACATTCACTGGCCACAAGGACTTTGTCCTGTCAGTGGCCTTCTCACCATGTGGCAATTGGTTGATCTCTGGCTCCAAGGATCGATCAGTGCAATTCTGGGACCCCAAGACAGGCACAACTCACATGATGCTGCAGGGACACAAGAACTCAGTCATCTCTGTGGCCCTGTCGCCCAAGGGCGGTCTGTTTGCCACTGGCAGTGGAGACTCGAGAGCAAGACTTTGGAAGTATGACTCCTAGACACACATTGTCCATGTCCAGGTCATTCCATCTCTCTCTCTTCACATCCCTCTCTTTCCCAAATATCACTGCGCACCTGGGGTGTGCTCAACAAGCAACGACGCCATCACCAAACGTTGTGACAATATGCGTTTCATGTTCATTATAGCTCTCTTCTCTCTCTACTCTATACACAACACAGCAAGCAAAGCAAAGCAAATCAAAGCATAGCATCATTCATTCTCTTCGTCAACATCTGGTCAAATGATTCAAGACCATATGCATTCATAACAAAGCCTCTTTCCTACTCCACCTCCTCCTTCACTCCTTTTCATTACCATCAACCACAACAACATCCACAACACACAACGACAACATCCAGCCAACAGCAACATACACAAAATGAAATAAAGTTCCACAGGTATAGAAGACAAGCAAGTTACTCATGTTGATGTTTATTATGATCCAATCCAATCGATTAGCTGCAGCTCTGGCAGGTGTATCCTTCTGTCAAATGGAGGACACTTGTGTGTTAGTAGGGGAATGAGGTGGATGTATCCACAAGGTACTTACTGGACTTGACATTGTCAAGTGTGTAGAACTCTCCTTGTATCTCATTCTTGCACTTGACACACTTGAAACAGTGTCTATGGTATCTCTCCTCGGGACTAATGACAATGACGGTGCCCTCGGCAGTGTTGCAACCCTTTGTGCAGAATCCACATGGACCCATCTCCTTGCCAATGGTCTTTTTCTCCTCGTTCTTGAGATGCTCGTTGCAGGCGGTACACTTGATCTGTCCGTTCCTGACAAAGAACTGTCCATCCATCGCTATATTACATGTTGTGCATCTGAAGCACTCGGGATGGTAGTGCTGGCCAATGTTGTCTGTTAACTTCTGTCCAGTGATTGGTGTGTGGCAGCTGACACACTTGTCGAGCGCAGTGCGTTCATAGTCCACCTTGCACAATGGTTTTCCAGCTGAGCTGAGGAAGTATGACTTCAATGGTTGATTGCCTGTCATGTTGTTTGGTTAACCATTTGTGATTGATTGATTGATTGATTGATTGATCGATCGACCCTCTCTCTACCTTGTCCCATCCTGTCCATCCTTGCCAACCGCACACCTGCTCCACCTGCCGCTTCCTTTGTTACCTACACATGCTGCAAGTGAAACACTTGGCGCACCAATCAGCATCCAGGGCATGGACTGTCTCTCCAACAATCTCTGTTGAGCACTTTCTGCATTTGGAAGTGGCGGTACCTATGGTGTCATTGATTGATTGATTGATTGATTGATTGAAAGAGTAAGTGAGTGAGTGAGTGATGGGAGGTGTTCAAACTGATGAGTCAAATAGGTTATATAACTTACTCATTCTTGTTTAATGATGATAATAGGTATTTATTTAATATTTATACAAATAATAGATATGATTGGAGTGTGTAAACTAACAACAATGTAAGAAATTGATCAAAGTGTGAACAGTGAATTGAATCAAAACTGGCTTTGTTGGGTGTTTTGATCACTTTTTCAAATAAAACCACATTTCTTCAATGAGAGTCTTGTTTGTTTTTGAAACTTCATAAAAGAGATTGCGCATCTCGGCCAACTTGCCTTGTGCTGCATATTCGACAAGAGCTTTCCCAATGGGAATACCCTTTGTCTTGTAATTGTCCACTTTGAAGGGCAACAGATAGATATTAAAATAGGTATCATCATCTTCCATCGTATTGTAGCGCGAACCCCTTTGAGATTTGATGTTGACGAATTTGGCCGCTACCTTCTTGGTCATCCTACTACCAGGGATGTCGAGTGATGAAACCACATGTCCGACCATGATCTGGTGTTTATCAGGGTCGATGATATTGGCAATCATAATGCCAATATTGGGATGGACCAACGCCCAATCTTTTGGATCAAATGTTGCGCCAGACATGAGCTTTATGGGCAAGCAAAGATGTTTATGCTTGTCCAAGATCATCGTAGCGCTGATCTCATCGCCAACTATTGCCGCCATACCCAAGGCAATCGAATAGTCTGTTTTGAGATATTTGTGTCCTTGCTCGAGTCGCTCGATAACCTCTCGATCTCCTGCTTTGATGGCGCTCGCCATCACATTTTTGTAGGAATGGTGGAGGTTTGGCACTTGGAACAATCGAGCAATCAAGTCAAGCGATATTATTGAGTGATGGATGTCCACAATGAACATTTCCGCTGCAACGTTGACTGCAGTAGATCGTTCAACAGGTGGAGCTCCGAGAATGTAATTGACAACGTACAGATGTCCATTGGATAGAGCTTCTCCAAGGTATGGCAGCATTGAGAAGCACCAATTGTGGAGCGTTTGTAGCATGTTGTTTGCATTTATGACAATGGCCAAGTGTCCTTTGGCTGATGCCATTGAGAATATGTTCTCCAAGTGCTCGGGCAACAGGACGTTTGAGCCAGCCATTATTCCAAACAACTCTAGATTGCCATTACTACTGCACTCGGGTACCAGATATTCAAGGTTGGTCTCCAGTATCGTTGGATAATGTTGGAGAATGAAGTTGGTGATGTGATGCAGATGATCCTTGGTTGACATGCTGAGGATGGTGCACATTGACTTGTCGTTGACAATGTTCTTCTCGTGGAGGAGTTGAAGCATCTCCATCGCCCAGGGTTTGGTCAGCCAGGGGAAGAGGTACTTGACATCCTTGGGGTAGATGTATTCTTTGAGTGGCTTGATATCCACGCCACTCAAGATACATTGACGCAGGAATAATGGATCATCCAGCTGGACCATATAGTTTGGAGCAATCTCAATCCTCCTCTGTGACATCCATATTACATCCTCCAATATCTGGGTCCAACTTGGATCGGAGCATTGTGATAGGTATTTGGGATCAACGATCCTAGTGCCATTCCCCATCCCCATTGTCAATGATGGGAGGGCATAGAGTGTCGAGAGTGTATGATTGTCGGATCGATTGATGGCCACATCCATTAGCTTTTTGTTGAAGGGATAAGGATATGGACGAGAGGGTCCAGCATAGTGATCGTCGAGTGATTTGACCAGCCACTCAGTGGCGCCATACTTGATGTAGTCGTGGAGTGATTCGTTGTACAACAGTTGTCGACCCTTGATCAACTTGTTCGAGTTGATTCCCAACCTGTCCCTGAAGATATTACTAACATGACCTATGATGGCCATGCAAAGCTTTGCATCTCCAAGTACTGAGTGAGCAGCGACATTCAAGCGTCGGCAAGCAATAGTCTCTTCAGCCTCATCCATGACGATGTCATTTGAACTTTGATTGATTGATTTATCGATTGAGTGGAGTAGTTCCAAAGGAGAGGTGTATTAGTGTTTAGTCGCAGGTGTCTCTCAATCAATCAAGTACATACCATGGGACGAGATTGATGGACTCAATCTGTTTGTTACAGAACTGGATGATGTGTGTGTGACCATGATCATATGCAGATTGAATGATCGTGTGGATGATACGGAGCAAGTGTACCTTGGGTACATTGTCATTGATTATTGTTGATTTGATGGAAAAGTAGTACTCCAATGTTTTGTAAGAGTTGGATTTGGTTGCCTGGATTAAAGAGTCCGTGTATGGGAAGTTCATATTGGGTCGATGTTCAATGAAGTGAGGTCGCAACACTTCAAGTGCACGAGGATTGTCCAGTTTGATTGCCATATTGGAATGAAGTACTCCACTATCGTTGTCATTGGATAWWATATATTGAGCAGTACATGTTGGAACACCTCCAGTTTGTTCTTGATGGCGTGGATACATATCCCGGGATTGTTTTGGAACAACAAGGGCTTGTGATGTCGAAGAAGCTCAATCGACTCAATCGATCCAATGCTCACCAAGTTTATCAATGCATTGCCAGTATGCTCTTGGCTTGGTTGGAGACCGGCCTCGAGTAGGTGTTTCATGGTCTCGTAGCATCCACGTGTGATGGCCCTGACTAGACACACACCATTTAGTTCTTGTCCCGTTGTTTTGGCAACTAGTAGCATGAGTGGCAGTGAGATTCCAGCTGATGTAGTCAACGCATTGTCCTCGAAACCATTGGTGATGTGAGAGCTGTAAGTGCAATTGGTGAGGTAGCTGTAACCAATATCGGTTGGAAGTGTGTTGTCGCGTATGGCCACGATAAGCCATGATAGGTTGGCCGAGTTGAGGGATCGCGGATGGTTTGGTCGACGCGTGACAATGAACGTACATAGCTCAGGAGTGAGGTTGCCCCAGATAGGCGAGTCTTTTCCAAAGGCCTGCGGGTACCAATCAAAGATGGCTTCCGCAGCGTGCTGGTTGCCATTCTTCAGCACAGAGGCCATCTCAATCATTGGTCTCAGGACCAGGGATAGTAATGGTGGCGGTGCCGATCGTAGTTTGGCGACTTCGGGTTCGAGTGAAGCTGCCATGGTCCACGAGTCATCATCGAGCAGGCACCTCTTCAGGTGATCGATGATATGAATTTGTCCATGCTTGCCAGCAAGTGAAATGATCTTATTGATGTTGGTCGTGATGTTGGATATGTTCATGAGTCTGACCAGGATATCCAAGTGACCGATTGTTGCTGCGGTGAAGATTGCTGTGTCGTATACGAGCCCGTCATGCTCGGAGACCGGCTCGTTATCCAGTAGGAACTGAACGCTCTCCAAACATCCTTGCTCGGTACATTGCAACAAGAACTGTCTCCATAGGTTCTCGTTGGAGTAGAGTATACTCATGCCGTGGAGGGTCCTCAGCATGCTCACCTTGACTACCGGTCCTCCTGAGCCCAGGTATCTCATATCCTTGACATCGAACTTCATGCCTGGGTTCTCGTTCAAAGTTTGTATATATCTAGCATTGACGCGTCCTGCCAGCTTGCCAATGTCCACCACATTTAGATTGATCTCTTGTGCGCGACCGTTCTCTCTTGCCATTGATCGCAAAGTTGTCAACATATCGAGATGACATCCATTGCGAACAACATTGTGAATCTCCAATTCCGGTGATACTAGGACCATGTTCATATTCTTAAGTAGATGATTGAAAGCTTTGATATTGTTATATTTGATTGTCGCTGGTAACAATGTATCGTTGACTGGGTATGACTTGGATACACTATCAAACGCTTCAATAAAGTATTGTGTAGCATGATACTTTAACATCTGAATCAAGCTACCATTGGTACATAACTCTTTTCCTTTGATTATTGATTCCAATTTAGTTGTTTTTGTCATCTTATCATCTTCTTCATCATCATCATCATTGTTATAATGACGATTCTTCAACAAGTTATAATCCAACTTATTATTTAGGAAATTTATATGTATTATATTGACATAATGCATCAATTGCCTACACAATACAATGTTCCTAAACACTGAGTGTACAACAATATCCAATAAGTTGTCCATCTCTATATGTATGTATCATTATCTTTGAATGAATCGAGTCAAAAGACCACACTGCTCGACAAGTATCTTGGTCTAGCAAACTTCAATTTGCAAGTTCAGCTTTTCAAAAGTTCGACCAACAGGTCACTCAAACCTCAACCCTTGCCCTCAAGTAAGTAAAGTACATTGAACGATTTAATGATTGACCAAAGATATCTATTCTTTAGTGATATCATTGTTGTTGCGATCTTGAAGTAGTAGTGATGGTAGTAGCCAACCATGTTGTAATAATATCTGTACAATTTGTTGTTGTTCTTCAATTGAGTATTGAATGAAGATTGATTGTTGAGTTGATGATGATGAGGAGGAAGTTGTGAATTGTTTGATTATCTCTCTTATAGTATCATGTGCATCAATAAGTATGAGTTGACGCAGTATGTCAATGGATGGTGGCCAAATGAATGGGATATCATTCCCGGACAAACTAACACAGGTCTTGTCAGGGTCAAAGGCATCGACAATAACTTGGTATATTTGTGGACTGGCGCATGCTTTAGATCCATCCGAGCATAGTATGTCCTTGATGTAATCTCTTTCTGTACGTTTGTGTTCATCTAACCTGCTCCAAATGAATGGTATGACGCCAGGACGCAGTCGCGCGATCGTCTCCAAGCTATGAATGCGGAAAAAGTCGCGTATGTCGCGAGGCAAGAAGTGGCCAGACGTGATTGTGCTACTCCTGTTGGTGTTCAGTGTGCCCGAGAGAAGGTAGTCGACGGTCTCGAGGTTGCCAGCGGCCAGCGCTTGGAACAGCCACTCCTCGACACTGCCATGCGAGCGATTCTCCTGAAGGAACATGATTGATTTGATGTTGCCGCTGTCTCGGCATATACGATCGATGCATCTGTGTTGCGCTATGGTGTCGCGACATAGTACGTACATGCTGGCCAAGAGTGGATACGCGTCTGGTAGGTTGGTCGCGTGCATGAACAGACAGAAGCGAGTCATTGTTGGTTGTCTGGCAAAGTGGCCGTACCCTGTGATGAGCTCAAGCAAGTACAGAGACACGTTGTTGACCATATTCACCATCATAATCATTCCTGGCTGTGCGTGGCACATGAGGACTTGCTGGACGTCGATACTGGCCCTTCCAAGATTGTCCAGGTTGACCTCGAATGTTGATCCCACCGGTCTCCGTGCTAAGATCGCTGGTATGAATGTGGCACGATTGAATTGAATGGCAGTGTTTAGGGCGAGTTGGTGATCGAATAATGTGATAAATGGTGGAGAGATGCTACTCGAGGGTTCACCGCCAGCCTCGTTCCACAGCTGCTCGATTCGCTCAACAATGTCCGATCGATTGGCCTTGATCGCGTCTATATAGAGGTCGCTAAAGCCACATAGTACATCTTGATCTCGTGCCAACAACATATCCATCACCTCTAGTGTGTGTTCGTCGATGGCCAGTGAGTTGACAGGCCATTTGTCAGTGCTGTGATTCGATCGCACCCATCGCTTGTGCTTTGATTGTATGGCGTCGCCCCACTCATCGAGTATGTATCGTGCACATTCAATGTAGCCGCCTCGCAGTGCACCGTCCAACATGTAGGAGTCGCCAAAGATTGTGTTGCCGGTGGGGAATGAGTCTGTGGCTAGCTCCTGGCGCACGAGTTTCAGAATGGCCAGGTTGCCCTTGCCGGCCGCCGTATTGAGGTGCTTGTAGTACTTGGGCGCTTTGGTACTGATCGAGTACTTGGTGTGTGTCAGTATGTCCGTGTTGGCATAGGCGGCCATGTGTCGGTGGTATTCCTCGCAGTCCTTGAGTGCGCGCGGCTTCTCCTTTGCCAACTTGTCATGCACGATTTTGAAGATATCGTATCGCTCATGCTTGAGTGCCGCGCACATCAGGAGATCGAGCTGCTCGTACTTGATGCCATGCTGAGTCTGGTAGTACGTGATCAGTGAGCGGATGTCTGGTGATGCCACCATCGTGGGCTGTCGCCGGGCAAACAGTGGCTCGTGGGCTGCGCCATTTTGGAGACGAAGCAGCGATATGACCACCCCATGAGCATGCGTTGGGTATGAATCGAGGACACGTTGATAGGTCTTGATGTCGGTGTGTTGAGATAGTGCATCGAAGGCCATTTGATAACAGATGTGCTGTGTCATTGATTCGTCGGGGATGTGATCGCACAGTGTATCTATCATGTCCAAGCTTAACCTGATGTCACCGACTGCCGACATCAAATCATTCAACAACAAGATGAATATGTCATGCTTGTCCTCCTCCAGCATTTGTTTAAAGTATGTGATCAAGTATGCCACATGCTTAGACCTGTTTCCTTGCATCATTCTTACAAACAGTGATCTGAATGTTGCGATCAGGGTACTGGCGTGGCGTGTATGAGAGTGATGGTAAGTTGATGATTCCAGATTGATTGATTGGCTAGTGTGATCACACTCACTCACCTTGATGATGATGATTGATCAGATGATTGATTGAGGCTTTGTAGTGATTGCTGTATCAGGTGATGGCCTACAGAGCATTCAGTGTACATGCGATTGAAGAGTTGAATGAATCGTTGAAGGTCATCACCAGTATGTACAAGACATTGACGTAGAGTGATGATATCTGCACCACGTAATGATCTACAATCATCCTCTAACAACCTATTGAACTGACCTGTCCATTGATATACACCTGCACCAAACACTTTATTACATAATACACTCTTCACCAATGTGTCCAAGCCAGACATGTCTCCTCTATCTCTCTCTTTGAACTTGTGTTGGTGATGTTGTTCAACTTGAAGTTTAACTCATTTTCCAAGGATTGTTCAAGTTCACTTCATCATGATGGGGCGAGACAACGGCTTTTGACTCATTCTCAACTAACTACATTCGGACCCAATCAATCAATCTATCAATTATTAGAGTTTGTGTAAGGCATCTCTTGTCCTGAAGACAAGCATATCGTCTATTCCTGCCTCTGAGCAGAGGGCTTTCATAACTTCGGCAAGTGCGAGTGAGGTCGATAATGATGCTGCTTTAATCCTTTGTGTAGATGAAAGCTGGGCGAGTTGCTCGTCGTTGATAAGTCCTCCTAGGGATTTCATTCCGCATATAGTCTTGTCGATGATCTGTTCATTGTCTTTGCACATTATTCCCAAATGATGGCTTGCCTCAATGTGATTGATCGTTGCATTGACAAGCTGTTTCTTAAGATTGATGTGATTATTCCAACTCTTTACAACCTTTGCTATCTTCAAAGAAGTAAAAGCAGTGCGAGGGATATAGGGAAACTTCGGTTTCGGTTGGTTATGACAAAACAATGACGTCTATCAATTGCTATCAACAGTATGACTCTATATTCTTTGTCATAGAGATGGAACAAGGGATCAAGATACATTATGACATTGGGTTTGAGGATGGTGACATTAGTACTCTTTTCTCTGAATTGATTGCTGGAGCTGTAGAGGAGATAGGCTCATCCGATTCTGGTAACAGTGGAGCAAGCAAATCTCGCAATGGCAATAGAGTCAACTTCCATGTACATACCGAAGGCAATGCATCAGCCAGTTCCTCCATCTCCTTGCCATACTCAATCGTCCAACCAATGTTTGAGAGAATCGCTTCAAACACTCATGAGAAGAGAAGAGGTGAATGAATGAATGAATACACGCCATGTCTCTCGTTGATGAATGTATAGACGACAACTATAAACAATTCACATGATCAACGAGTTGCAACTCTTCTTGATCAAAAAATCTTGATCATGATTCAATCACTCAATCAGATCAAAGCAATGACAACAACAAAGACAAGTACTACCAAAACAACGTCAATATCACTTAACGATGTACCATTGGTAGTTCAGAAGGAGATACTTGGATATAGTTGGAGATTGAGATGTAGTTTGAAATGGAAGTTGGGTCTGTTGACAGTGTCAAAGTCATGGTTCGCCATGCTATGCTCAATAGAACAACAAACAAACATAGCAACTAGTATATCAGTGGACAATTCAAACATATTGGACTACCTCCCGCACATCTCCAACGTCTCTTGTCTACTCGCGCATCACAACAAGTGGAACCTGACACTATCGGGTGAGGACGACATTGACGACGATGGAATGCTCAACTTTGAACCCTTGATCAGACGCGCACATCATCTTCAACTATACCTAGATGATTGGGCAAACTATGATGACTTGCAAGCAATCATACGTCACGTTGATCGTGATCTTGGTGAGGATGATGAGCGGACTGTCGAGTTGGAGGTGGACCATGTTGTGAGTTGTCAGCAACTTGCTGATCTGGTGGCATCATTCGAGCAAAGACAACTTGTTTCATTCTCAATCTACCATCTCGAGAGATATAACACCGAGTACTCAGTCGCCAATGAGCCCGATAACATGGTACTCGAGGTTGTTCAATGTCTGGACACATGCCACGCTCAATGGCTCACGAAGATAGTTCTCGATCTCAGCCTCATATCCGAGTCTGGTCGCAATAAGATCACATCGACAATCAGTGAGTTTGGCGCAGAGACATTGGTCTCATTCGGCCTGACCATCGACCAAGTTGGCGACAATGGCACTCTATTCAAACATTTGGCGCGCATGTCCAAACTCCAAACACTGTACTTTATCAACGAGAAACCGACAACCAAGTCCAATGAGCAACTGCTCTCATTCCTACTCAAACACAACACATTGACCAGTGTTGACATCACCAACCAGGTGTGTCCAAACTTTGTCCGCCATCTCTTCCAAAAGTGCCCACGTCTGATCAAGGCCGGCATCAACATGTCGAACAGGATAGAGATCACGTCCACGTCCAATGACATGTCCAAGCCCATCATCAACACCACGCTCAAGGAGTTACAATACTATGACATGTGTGATATGAGCCTGCCTCTGATCAAGGACCCGCTCATCATGTTCCAAGGATTGACATATTTTAGAACAATATTGATCATGCCTATGGAACACATCATCGATGTATTACGTAGGACCAAGACATTGGAGAACATATCAGTAACAATCCGACCGAAAAATCTTGGTTTGGACAAGATCGATGAACTTTTGGAAACAATGTGTCAGTGTCGCAGTCTGAAGAGGTTCAACATCCATGCTGAACTACATGATCCAATATTCCTGATTGGACTACTTTTTGGTACCTTGGAGAAGACTGGCAATGATTGGTTAGAGGAGGCAGAGTTTGAAGACACGATGAAACCATTCAAACCACGACCATCTACCAGGCCATTCTTTGATGAGATCATTCAAAGAGATAACATTATACGTTGCCGACGATATCTTGATCATATATCTTGATGTGATCATTCAGTGCACTCAATATATCTTGATCATAGATCTTGATCTGATCGTTCAGTGCACTCGTAGATCTTGATCGATCATTTCAATCAATCAGTGGACAAACAAATAAATGATGATATTTATTACTACTTTGATGAAGCCTCACTGAGTCTTTGCGTTCTGGCCGCTCTCATCTCTTGGATGTGTTTGTTCTTGCGCTCAAGGGAGTCGCCATAACGCTCAAGTGTGAAGAGGTATTGTTTGTTCTCCTCGCTGAAGATCCTGGTGAATGATGGACGTGACTTAATTCGCTCGAGGTATGCCACCAAGGTAGGGTACTCACTCAGCTCACCCAACATCTCTGCCAACACAATGTTGTAGCCAACGAGGCAGTCGGCCGCGGTGAACTGATCGCCAACGATGTACTGCTTGCTGCCCAACTCTGCGACGAGGAATGGTGCGATCTCCAGATGCCAAACGTCCAAGCTGGTCGCGATCATCTTGTCATTGCGTGCAGGATGTCCTTCGGGAAACAGAACGCGGTATGAGTAGAGCTGGACAAAGTTGGGATAGATCTGCGAGGGGCAGTTGAGCAGGAACTGGTAGAACTTGCCGCGTTGGTGCAGGTCGGCAAAGTTGGTGAGGCGCTTGTCAACCGCGTCATACTTCTCGAGCAGGTAGAGCATGATGGCGGACGACTCGATCAGAGTGAAGTCGTCGCCCTCGGTGTAGAATGGTATCTTGCCCTGTGGATGCTTCATGAAGTGGTAGTCATCCTTCATCTCCTGGGGACCAACGATCACCACCTCAACCTTGTCCTCTATTCCAAGTTCATAAACACACAGCGCTGTAACTGATGACACAAAGTATGGTATATGATATAGTTTGGCTTCCACAGACATTATGATTATTGTTTGTTTGTTTGATGTTGTTATTTGTCTTTGGTATTAGTTGTATGATTGATCGATTGATTGAGTGAGTGATTGATTGATTGATTGATCATTGGTGATGAGTGAGTGAAGTGTGTGGTGATGGGCAGGTCCTTTTGGACCACTTGTGGGACTACTATGTCGGACCAGAGAAGTAGTTAAGAATGAATAATGTAAGGTTACCTGCTTCTCGTAACTAATGTGTCATTCACTACTCAGATGTCGAGTCCAAGTGTCTAACTCATCAATCACTTTGCATAACTTTTCAACATAGTTATTTGTTTGATAAAGTATTGATTGTCACCTGATTGATTGAACTGAACATTCACTAGTTGAACAAGAATGCTCATTTCATCAGGTCACGTTACGATCAAACTAGATCCAAACATAATAAAATCTTGTTAACTCCAAGTAACAAGTTGGGATGGGGACTGCCACTTGCCCAACATGGCGACAAACATTCCCTCATTTCAGGCATCCATGTATGTCGTACAGTAACCATGGTCACTCACTCTATCATCCAATGACTCAATCTATAAATACATCATCACTCAATGTTTAAACAAACAGTAATATTAACAACTACCATTGTATTATTGTCATTATTGACAACATATTGCTATGATGCACAATTAGTACAAGTGTCATGTAATGCTCAAAGTTGTGATCTTGACCAACTATATAATGCCACTCTATTGAATAGTACAACAGACCTTGTAATCAATGGCACTGGAGAGGTGTCCATCAATCCATTCCGAGTGAACAGCCTCAAGAACCTAACGATCAATTCGCTCACGACTTCTACTTCGCTGTACATCGTTGTCAACTTGAACATTATTGGCAATCTGAACAGTACTTCCAACATCCAACGTGTCAGTCCTCTATGGTGCCCAGCTAAAAGCCAGTGGATGGATGAACGCAGTCAACTCTGTGAAGATCCAAGGATACGCCACATTAAACAATATTGACATGATCGATACCAACCTGGAACTCAACAAGTACACTATTGTCGGATCATACTATGATCGATCAGGTCGAACCCAGGTGACAGCCAACGGCATCACATTGAAGGTCTACTACAAGTTCACTTCCATCGGCAGCATCAAACTTGTAAATGGATCCGACGTTATATTCCTTGATTCAGCCAAAGTCAACGTGGCCAGTGAAGGAGGAATCAGCAGTGTTTATGCCATTGGCTCCTGGTCTCGAGCTTGGTACAGTTAGTGTGACCGGCAACCTGTATCTTGCACCTCGCGCCACATTGTGGACAACAGTCGGATCAAACATATATGTTGGTGGAACCTTCACCAACGACCATGCCAACGTGACCATGAGTGGAAAGATGGTGGTGGCCGGTGACTATATCCAACTAGGTAACGACTCATCTACCAATATGGATATTGGCTACTGGTTCTCAAAGGGAGTGTCCATCACAGCAAGATCATTCAACTTCCAGGGACTCGTTGCAGGTATCATCTATTACAACAAGTACCTCGCCGACGGTACCCGTCCGGTATTCATCGCTACGGGTGCCTCCAAAGATATAAGATGCAACTGCTCAATGACCGGAATACTTGCATTCACTGGCAACCTCCTCATGCTCCCAACATCCGTATATTAATTCAACTACTATGCAGACTTGACCAACCCTTTAGACGTTGATTATACTTATAATAGTATACTTATTGATGGTCAGGTTACCCTCAAAGGGTGTGTGTATAACTCAGGGGGCCCCCTTTCTCCATTGCATCGGCTTCGCCTCTTCCATTCCTTTGCTCTATTACTCTTTTATATTCTTTTATATTTCTTTTGGGGAGTCTAGGGAGGATAATAATAATAATAATAATAATAATAAAGAGTACGTGTCGACTAACTTGGGGAGGATGGGGAGGAGAATGGGGAGATAATGATAAAAGAGTATCAGTCGGAACTTGGGGAGGGAAGGGAGGGGAATAGGGATAGGGAAATTGGGGAAAAAGGGTATGTGTATCGACATAGGGAGGTTGGGGAGTCAATGGTGGAAACTTTTTAATAATAGAAAGAATTATTTGTATTCTTGAATTTCTTCCACCATCGACTCCCCGACTCCCTGTTTGGACACTGATCCTCTTTTTGGGAGTTTGTATCAGTTTG
>NW_012236491.1:0-1963 GCF_000787575.1 Acytostelium subglobosum LB1 | reverse complement strand
GGWAACATGCCAGCAACCTACAGCACAACAAGACTCAACAACCTCGACTGTCAAATGAGACATTACGCGGGAGCCTACAATCGTGGCACGATCAGAATGATTGCACAACGGCTCAGTGACGATCTCTATCATGATGGTTCTTCTGCTCGGCTCGAGGTCGCAATCGAGTACGCCAATCGTCAATATCGCTCGGGCAAGTTCACAAAGGCAGGTGATGCGATCAGTCTGTTCAACCCAGATGAGTATGATGGCATCCCTCTCGACGACCTCACGATCAAGGGATTCTACATATTTATCATTCATCCTAACCTCAGAGCAGGCGGCTGTGACGGCAAACATAATGACTGCTTCTACGACTGTCTCAAAGCCGCATTCCCAGACAAGGTAACCAAGCACTTCAGCAAGCCATGGATCTTCAAGCGATTCTTCAAGTTGGAGCGCGATGCCAAGGTCCCACTCAATCTCAGATCAGAGATCGAGGACAAGCTCAAGATGTGCATCAATGTCAAAGGTGATTATTGCAAGACATCAACCAAAGAGTACGTCAGAGTGGTCAATCTCAAACTAACCAACGAACACTACACTCTAGACAAGGAGGGCGCCTTTGAGCCCAAGGGCATCATCCTCAAGCGATACAACGATGACAGAATACTGCCAGTCATGGCGTACAAGTGGGACGACGACAATGATCAAGTGCAGCTCTACGATGGCACAAACTACAGCACGATGAGCAAGGCAGCACTCATCGATGAGCTCAAGAAACAAAAGTTCGACGGCAAGTGTCGATACATCAAAGTAGAGGCTGCCAAGAAGAGGAAGAGCAAGAAGCCCATCAAGACGCTGGAGGAGACATGGTTGGACTTTATCAAAGATGCCGACGCACTCAAAGAAGGTACTGACGGCATCATCGACTTGTACTTTACAGGATCAAACATTAACAAGGCCGCCCTCAACCTATTTAGCAAGTACAACAAACATGTCATTCCAGATATCATCGAACAAGAGGAAGCCAAGTGGATAGCCAAGGCATCGAATGGACCATTGAGGTTCGCCGACACATACACTGGCCCTCTCTACAAGTATGACGTCTCTGGCATGTACGCCGCCATCATGAGAAGCAGCACCTTCTCAGTGCCCATCAAGAAAGGCGAGTTCCATCAACTGACCGACGAGGAGCTCAGCGCCAAGTCAGGCATCCCCTTTGGTATCTACAGGGCGATCATCAAAGGTGAGCACAGAGCATTCAGACCCAACGACAACAACTATTATACTCACTACGACCTCACCTTTGCGCAGGAGCTAGGACTCACATTCAACCTGATCAACGACAACAAGCACAATGCCTTGCTCTATCCTACTGGCAGAGTCAATGGCAACATGCTCTTCGGCAAGTTCATCGATCAGGTGCTGGACTGGAAGAAAGCAGATGTGCCACGTGCCAAGGAGCTCTATCAACGTCTCTGGGGCGCTCTCTCCAAGTACAACAAGTCAAAAGAGTATGTTAACATCAAGGCAGAGAAGAATGTTGTCGTCGACAAGGAGCTCGGCATCACTGACATTTACTTCAAAGCCAGTCTTCCAGAGAATCACTCGATCGACGCGATGAACATCACGCACAACGGCAACGTCATGGTCAAGTCAATCAACAACCTCGACATGTTTGACACGCCATTCGCTCGCATCATGCCATTCATCATCGCTCGTGGACGCAAGATGATTGGAACGATAATAAAGGACGACATTGACAGCATCAAGCGAGTGCACACTGACGGATTCGTCTCGACCAAGCCCTGGACTGAGAAGACAGGCAAAAAGTCATTGGACTACCCCAAGTTGGGCAAGGAGTGTGGAGACCTGCGCTACGAGGGCTACTGCCCCGACGCCATTGTCAAGAATATGGCCAAGGTCGAGGGAACATTCATTGTTTAAATAATGTTGGATAGGATATAATGGAGGAGTTCAG
>NW_012236490.1:89254-90704 GCF_000787575.1 Acytostelium subglobosum LB1 | reverse complement strand
GAACATCACTACTGATTGTGTCGATAGATCATACACATCAATTGAGAACGGCTACTCGAAGGGATACACTTCAACTGGAAGCAAAGTGTTTCTTATCAATAACTTGGATCACCATCCAATGTTTATCCCAGTTGACCCTCTTGGCCGATCTTACTCAAAGTACAATATCAATCTCAACGGCGGCCCTATCCTGAAATCACAGTTCATCACTTCCTCAAGAGACAATGCACATTGTTTATCATTCAACGGCACTAATCCAATTGGACTGAGAGATTGTGGAAGTATTGGAGATTCTACCCAAAGCTGGGACATATATCCCAATGTGATCCTGTTGCACGATACTACTTCATTAACTATTAAGCCAGGCGATAAAGCACACGATCCTGATCATCCTGACGATGTCATCTACTTTTCTATAGTCTCAAACGATCCATACAATTTGGAAATCCGATCGGTAGCTGGAACAAACTATTACATGATTGTCGATACCAGAACAAACATGTGTTTCCATTACTACGATATACTCGGCGTTTACACTCCTCTATTTGTATCATGCGATGAGACAAACGTATTCCAACGATGGACATTCAGCGGACACCCACCACTGGCTCTGGCCCCAACACCAACAAACACCAACACAAACAAAGACAAAAAAGAATAGAAGAATTACAAAGCAACAAACACTAACAACTAACAAATAAAATATATTCTATTCACTGTGGGAAACCACTGTTGTTGAACACACGTCTGGAAGATAGCCATCCAATCTGCAATCTGGTCAGATGGGCCTTGATTGTTGATTTTTATGATCACTTAATACCTTGGATAGTACTTTTGCCAACTTTAGATTAGTCAATTGTGTATCTGAGGTTGTTGGTATACCAAATATTGTTAGATATTGGCTTAGCTTGTCCTTTGTAAGCCTGGACATCTGAATTATCGTTTTGCCCTTCAGGAACTCTCTGATTTGAGCCACATCATAGTTCGGGACAGTAAGAATACTGGTCCTCGCCGAATGGAGTGGATGCTCGCAACCTCGACCGGTTTGAGGTTTGAAGTGAAAATACGCAACCCAACCCCACCGGTTGATTGGGGTTGGTAGAGAGAGGTTGGTGATGAGTTAGATGACACAAACATAGTTATAATACAAACAAAACAATGATTATCATTGTTTATTAGACAACAGGTGTTGGTTGCAATAGCATAAAACGAAGGCCGCTAGATGGTATGATGACATTGATTGTCGGCGATCGGAAAATATATAGTTGGCCTTTGAGAATACACCTTCTGACGGAACTGACGAAGCAGGCACTACTAAATAGTGTTTGGCAAGTTGGTAGAGAAGTGGAAATCGATTGATGTTATTGGTGTCGCTCCAAAATATGGACGGATCTGAATATTTTTTTTTTTTTTTTTTAGTTGACAGTTCATATGGCTCGGAAAGGAATTT
>NW_012236490.1:88111-89154 GCF_000787575.1 Acytostelium subglobosum LB1 | reverse complement strand
ATCATAGTTCGGGACAGTAAGAATACTTTTTTTTTTTTTTTTTTTTTTTTTTTTATTTTATTTTTTGAATGTGGTGACCGGCCCAGGCTTGTGTGTTGCAAACTTCCAAAATAGTACAACTCCATTATCATCTGCGTCCGATATAGGGACTAGTAGTGCTGTTTTGTCGTCGACCAGTCTCCAAATGATTTCAAAGTTAAAGGCATCACTATACTCATGGCAGAATTGTAGAGTGATTGTTGGAATAAACTTGAGCAATGAATACAAAATAGAGAATGGCATCCCACCATCTATTCCTTTGAGATACTTTCTCGGCTTAATCTTGATGATTAAGTGCAAAAGAGTATTCATCTTTGAAAGATGAGAAATAGTCTCCTGGTGTAATAGTGAGGATGGCYCAACAGATTTACAATTGCTTTTTGTAGCTACGTGGACAATACTAAGCTCATTGAGATAGCTGTGTCCAAGCAAACTGATATTCTCGGGAGAAAATTGCGGGCATTGAATAGACAGTGATCTAACTGATGGAATGTACTCTGTTTTGAGAAGTTGATTGAACTCTCTGCCAAAAGTTAAACTTGAAACATATTGTGGCATGTGTCCAACTTGGAGAGGATGATTGAAAAGTATCAATTCCAGATGTATCACTGACGGTGGAAAATGTCCGACTTGAAGTGGTTGATCGAATTCACAAAGTGACAGTTGTGTCACTGATTGTGGTATGTGTCCAACTTGGAGTGGTTGGTTGAAACTGTCCATTGATAATTGTGTTACTGATTGTGGTATATGTCCAACTTTGAGTGGCTGGTTGAAATTATTCATTGACAAATGTGTCACTGATTGTGGTATGTGTCCAGCTTGTAGTGGTTGGCTGAAACATAGCATTGACAAATGTGTCACTGATTGTGGTATGTGTCCAACTTGAAGTGGTCGGTCGAATCTACCACCTATCAACAATTGTGTCACTGATTGTGGTATRTGYCCAMCTWGAAGKGGTWGATTGAAWWSAYCAAGTGACAGTTGTRYCAMTGATGGTGGTATGT
>NW_012236490.1:50890-88011 GCF_000787575.1 Acytostelium subglobosum LB1 | reverse complement strand
AGAGGTTTGTTGAATGGGGCAGTGATAATTGTGGTAAATCTTCTCCGGCTTGAGGAAGCTCGTGCAAACTCCAAGGGTTTGGTTTTGAGAGATCTTTCCAATACGTCGACAGGTATGTGTATAGGCTTTCTTTCTTCGGTGTCGGTTGTTGTGATGGTGATGATGGTATAGCTCCAAAGTGGTGCTTCAGTGACGGTGTGATGAGTTTATGAAGTGAGAAGATGCTTCTGCTTACTAAGAGAAAACATAATACATCAATAATGTCAAGATGTAGCAAAATTATTCTTAGAACGTAAGTTGGTAGTAATATTAACATTGTGTAGTTGGATTAGTTAGGCTCTGACAATACAAAATACAATCAAATTCGTAGTGCGCTCTCTCGAGGGCGTTGCTGCTGTTTTGTTGCCAATTTCTTTTCTTTTTTTCATTGATTAGTTGTATTTTTATTTTTTAAGTTTTAAGCGCGTTTTGTGTTTTTGAGGCATGAAAGCACAAAGGCAAAGCAATCACTTCCATTTGTCATCCAACACAACACACACAGACGCACAACAAAAATGACATCTCTATCTCTGTATACTATAATAATACTTCTCATAATGCTCATTGCCCCTCAAGCTATCAGCAGTAAGAAAATCAGTGCTGCTCTCAATATTATCCTTCCGGGACATGTAGCGGTGGACACACATCAGTGGATTTGTGCACCATTTGCCAAATCACCATCAAAAATGGACACATCAATACCAGGAGTTTATATTTTCTTCCAATCCTTCCAACAAAAGGGAAATACACATCTTGTTCCAGCATATATTGGGAGCTCAACTTATAGCATATACGATAGGATAACGACACATCAGAGAAAAAAGATTTTTATAGATAATACTATAGGATGGTGCCTCTTCCCTCTCAAACCAAAGGTGGGAGATCATAGGTACGACGTAGTGGATATAGAGAGCAAGTTACTCTCAATATGTATGACCATAATCAACAGTCCTCTAGTGTTTGCCTTTGTCAAGAACAATCTACGACATCGGCAAATTGACAACTTCCATTTGGCCATTGAAGCGTTCCAGCAAATAACATTGGAGTACACCAGGAATATTTACCGGCACTGTCTCCACCCTGGCGATAAAAAGAAAAATGATAAATAAATAGTTAATTGTGGATTCATGGCAATATGAATTTATTCAAATATTATTTATTAATTTATTATCAATTCATTCCATTCCACCAAGGCGTTGCGGATTACATCATCTTTATCAGAGACATACCTCTCTGTGTGATAGAGGTCAAGCATCAGCAGTTCGACAAAGGATCTCGACAGGTCATTGGAAGCGCACATCACATCTTTTTGTCTCGTGGTCGAGACATCAAGGCTGTCTATGGTATCTTGACCGATGGCATCACGTGGCAATTCCAACAAGTACTCCCGGACGGTGTTGTCAATGTCACGACGCTTGTGCACCCCGTCAAGGTTCAGTTTAGGTGGACCAGTGACATGATCAAAGATACCATTGCCAGAGTGTGTGCCCTGTTGGACATGATCGAGAAGGACATCATCGTGAAGCCCACGACAACAACCAACCAATCAACACAATAAATAGACTCATTCGTATAACGTATACAACGTAGCCCTCTTAATCAACGATGGAATAGTTGTCCTATATACACAACAAACCTGTCCTTTTTATCTAGGTGGTCCGTCCACATTATTGTCTCAGGCCTGATAGTGGTAACCCACCTGTCTTTATGGTGGTATGACAATGTTTGTGATTGCTGTACAAGCTGGCTCTTTTGTTCCCTTTTAAGTTGCTCTTATATATAAGAGGTTTATTAATCAGCGCCCGTCTGCCTGAACGTAAGGACTAAAGGTTAATTGTTCCGAATCGGTTCAATCAAGAGGATACTGTTTGGCAGATTTGTCAATGATTGATGCACACTGTGCAATTATCCGCGCCTACTTTTAAATTTATTCGGCTTCTTGGGTACAATCCTCGCTCTTGCTGCCTTCAGTCTATTTGTGAAACTGTTTCCAAAAAACCTTTGTGTGGAACGGTCGTACAGTAGTTCGCTCATATTTTCCAGACAACTGCATTTGATCATCTCCTTGCATCTGGCGCATGCAGCGGTTACTTTCGTGCCCGCACATCCTGGTGGGTTCTCCTTGTTGCCATTATTATTATTGTTATTGTTATCATCGTCATCATCGTCATCATCGTCATCATCATTCTCGTCATCGGCATCGTCATATTCATCTAACTCTTTAGTCTCCTTCATCTCTATGTCTTCATGTGACCGGTGTCCCAGAGATTTCTTAAGTTGCGCGATGGAATCAATGCCAACCGGAGTAGTGTGGTCGGCTACAGGCTTAAATCTGGGAGCCGCTGTAAAAGTAATTGGTGTCGCATCCGTAGTTTGAGGAGATTCGTCATACTGTATAAACCATTTTTCAAATGCGTCGAGGAGGCTGACGGGGTTCGTATCGAATTCAAAGACATCGACTCCACCATGTAGAGGACTGTTGATAATGGTCATACATATTGAGAGTAGCTTGCTCTCCATATCCACTACATCGTACCTATGATCTCCCACCTTTGGTTTGAGAGGGAAAAAACAATTGTAAATCTGTTGGGCCATCCTCACTTTTACACCAGGAGACTATTTCTCATCTTTCAAAGATGAATACTCTTTTGCACTTAATCATCAAGATTAAGCCGAGAAAGTGTCTCAAAGGAATAGATGGTGGGATGCCATTCTCTATTTTGTATTCATTGCTCAAGTTTATTCCAACAATCACTCTACAATTCTGCTTTGAGTATAGTGATGGCCTTGACTTTGAAATCATTTGGAGACTGGTCGACGACAAAACAGCACTACTAGTCCCTATATCGGATGCAGATGATAATGGAATTGTACTATTTTGGAAGTTTGCAACAAAACCAATACACAAGTCTCAGGTAGCCACATTTAAGACTTCAACTGCGCCACAAGCCGAGCGCAACCCCTTGCGTATTCTTACTCCTCCGAACGATGATGTGGCTCAACTCAGAGAGTTCCTGAAGGGGAAAACGATAATGCAGATGTCCAGGCTTACAAAGGACAAGCTAAGCCAATATCTATCAATATTTGGTATACCAACAACCTCAGACACACGATTGACTAATCTAAAGTTGGCAAAAGTACTATCCAAGGCATTAAGTGATCATAAAAATCAACAAACAACAAATCCATGACCAATAATAAATACTGGTAGTTGGCGGGATGTGCAAGCTCTTTCGGAGCCGTCAAACTACGTTTCCAACAAACGGGTGGCAAGTTTGACAACGTCATGGATTATAGATTATACGAAAGATAAGCTTCAAATCAAAGCGACAGGTATTGTCCTCCTGATTCAAGTTCGTGACAAAGTTTTGAATTTTGAATTATGAAGTTTGAAAGTTCACTTTTGGAAGGATAGAATGGAAATAATTTTATTTATTTATTTTTATTAGGCACAAAATAAAATATTATTAATTTATTTATTTAAATATGAAATATATTTTGTCTGAATAAATAACAAACTGAGTTTGCAAAAAAGAATCACTTTTTAAAGTTGGGTTGGTATTGAAAAAGTTTGGTGGACATGGCGTTCAGGTGACGACATCTTAATGAGGCAAATCAATCATACATGATTGAGCATTATTGTAAAATGGACATCCATACATTATTGGATGTATGAAATTCAAAATTAATTAAAAGAAAATTAAGAAGTACGTATGATTTAAATGTTATCTCGATCGATCAATCCCTGACAAAGAAGGGTTTATTACACACTTGTTGTTTACAACTAAACTAACTAACTGACTAACCTGTTTAGTGGGCAAGGGTGGCAGAGAATCTCTTGTTGGCCTTCTTGGTGTTCTTGGAGTCGGTGCACAGACCAACATCCTTGCAGACAACGAGTGGGCTCATGCCAGAGTTGAGACGGTCAAAGATGGCTGGTCCGTAGAGGTTGACGATGTGCTCGCACTCGCCCTTGAAGAAGCCCTGGGTGGCACAGTCGGCCAACAAGTCGTCGAGGATCTGGGTCTCGTTGACCTTGTGCTTGATGGAGGCGTCGATCTTGCCGACCATGACCTCACAGAGCATGCAGTCTGGGGTGATCTTGCCGACCTTCTTGGAGGCAGACTTGGCAGACTTGGTGCACTTGGTGGCGGTGGCGGTCATGTTGGCGCTGCACATACCGGCCTCGTGGCAGACAACGAGGGGGTCCTCGTCGCGCTGGAGCTTCTGGATGATCTTCTCGCCGTATGAGGCAACGATGTAGTCGCAGAGCTTGTCGGTTGGGCTGCCAAAGATGGAGGCGCAGTCCTTCTCAAGACGGCTGATGATCTCAGTCTCGTTGAGCTTCAGGTGGAAGTAGCTCTCGGCGCGGTTGACGATGAGGCTGCACACGGTGCACTCGATCTCACCTCCGACCTTCTTGGCAGCAGCGAGCTGCTTCATGATGGAAGCGGTGGAGTTGCGGCACATGTGGATGTCGGTGCAGACGTCGATTGGGTTGCCGTCGGCCTCGATCTTGGCGATGATCTTTGGTCCGTAGAGGGTGACCATGATCTTGCACTCCTCAGACTCCTTTCCGGCGTACTCCTTGCAGTCGGCCTTCAACTTGTCGAGGATCTCGTGGGCGGTCATGTTCTCGGCGATGTGGACCTCGACGCGGCTGACGAGGTATGAGCAGAGGGAGCACTCAGTGTCTCCGCCGACCTTCTTGGCGACGACGACGGCGGCTGGCTTCTTGGACTCCTTCTTGACGACGGTGGCGGCGTCAGTGGCAGTGCACAGACCAATGTCGATGCAGATGGCAAGTGGGTTGGTCTTGTTCTCGACCGAGGCGATGATGCGTGGGGCGTAGATGTTGACCAGATCGTCACAGATGATCTTGATGTCACCGAGGGCAGCGCAGTAGCTGTAGAGGTCGCTCTCGATGGTGGCCTGGGTGAGGTTGCCCTCGACGCCAGCCTCAACAATGCCGACCATGTGGTTGCAGAGGGTGCACTTGATCTCACCCTTGAGCTTGCGAGCCTCCTTGGAGAGCTTGGCAGAGGCGGCGGCAGCGATGTTGGCGGTCATGGTAGCGTTGCACTTTCCGAGGTCGATGCAGATAGCTGTTGGGCTCTCCTTCTGGATGACCTTGTTGATGATGGAGGGTCCCTCAGCCTCGACGGCCAGCTTGCACTCGAGGGCAGCGTGGCCCAACAGAGAGCAGTCGTGGACGAGGTTCTTGATAATCTCCTTCTCAGTCAAATTGCCGGCAACGTAGTGCTCGACCTTTCCAACCAAGTATGAGCAGATGGCACAGTCAGCGCCTTGAATTGGAATGTCCTCAACAACATTCTTTGAGCTGTTGGCAGCGGTGGCCATAAAGGCCAACATGGCAACGATCAACACTATTTGAATGGTTCTCATTGTGTATATATTATATATTATAATTATCTGTTTATGTATGAGTAGATAATTGATTGAATTGGAATTGAGTCACCCAAAATGCTTTGATCTAATGTAGAGTGCATGTGGGTGAGGTCCACCTGCGAGGCGCAAAGCACCTTCGGCATTTGAGTGAATCAGTGTGTCATCGCAAACACCACCCTTCCACACAAAAAAATAAAAAAATAATATAAAATAAATAAATCTAATTAGTGATCCAAACTCTCACACTAATCAATGAGATATTTTTAAAAGTTCAACAATATCCTTGTTATGGGCACAGGATACCTTCCGCCCACCAATTGTGAATGCTCCCCAATCTACTCATTACATCGACTTTTCACTTTCACATTCAATCATTCATTCATCACTCCCTATCTCTTTTTTTCGACCATCAACGCTCACATTGTCGCGCTGGTCGATCTCTTAGTTTTGGTCACATGTGAGTGAGGTGTTGATCAAATCTTATCAAGAAAATTCGTTCAATGTAGCCTGGGGATGGGCAGATTAATACTCGTGGTCGTGTTCGTGTTCGTCGTTGTTGTACAGATAACAAGATAGATAGATTACATATGAATGAATGAATGAATGAATGGGAATGAATGAATGAATGGAAGGTTGGTTGTCAGGAGACATGCAAATTTGATGTTGTTGTCGAGAGGTAATGATTGCTGGTATTTGATTTACTACGGAAAACGAGAAAGTAAAGAGTTACTCGTCGTTTAGTGCATGGCACGATATTATGCGATTCGAACAGCCATCATTGTTTATTCAACACCACATCTTCATTGCTTGGTGTATTTGTTGGTTGTCTTGTTCCCAAATGAATGAAAATGTGTGATGTTTGGTTAGTGTGTGTTGTGATATGGCTGGGTCTCCACTGTGTGCTAGTTTGTTAACCTTGGTAGTTTCAACTAATTAGTTGATTGGACTCTTCAATTAATTGAATAAGGTACACACACACACACACACACACACACACACACACACAACCTTTTCATTGGTAACAAAGGGTCCTTGAAGGAGTTAGGGTTGATAGATGGGGGTGTGTGTTTAGGAGATAACAACAACAAGTGTGATAGTATGATAGAGATAGAACTAAGACCCTACCAAGTGATTAATAGATTGAATTGATAGATAGTATTATTACCCCAATGGTGTTATAATAATATAAGTAATAACAATCAATAATAATAATAACAAACGTCAAACAACAATAACAACTTCATTCAAACAATCTTGAAATCCAATCATTCGATCAAATAAATAAATAAATATTCAATAATTATTATTAAATTATCAATCAGTTGACACAATCAATCATTCAATCAATTAACCAATCAACTAAATTGTATACATATAATAATAATTATTAAGAGAGAGACATGTCTGATAGAGAATGGGAAAGAGTACAGGAGATGGCCTTCACATCATGGGTCAATTCAGTATTGGATAAACGTGGAAATGTTCAAAAGATTAAGGATGTATCAGTTGACCTGAGTAATGGAGTGAGGTTAATCTATTTCCTTGAGAGTGTCTCTGGAAAGAGATTCCCAAAGAAGTTTGACCTCGACCCCAAGACTAGAATCCTCTGTGTCCAAAACCTCCATCTTGCCATGCTCTTTGTCGATCATGACCTTGGTGTCAAGATACATGGTGTCGCTGCCGAGGGTATGTCAATCACTCATCATGATCACTCTTGGAATGATTCCAATCACTGATCAAAAACTAACCCAAACTCAATCACTCAATCAATCAATCAAAAATGATCAGAGTTTGTTGACAATAACAAGAAGATGATTCTTGGATTCCTCTGGACATTGTACAGGAAGTACCGTATCCAGGTGATTAGTGAGGGTGACAAGAGTTCCGAGGAAGGTTTGTTGGCTTGGGTGAAGAAGACAACGGATGGATACGCCGGTGTCAACATCACAAACTTCAAAGCAAGCTTCAAAGATGGTTGCGCATACCTTGCCCTCACGCACAAGTACGATCCATCGCTGTTCCAATACCAGGACTACCAGGGCAAGGACCAGATCGAGCGTTTGAACGCCGCCTTTGACTTTGCCGAGAAACACTTGGGCATCCCCCGTCTTCTCGAAGCCGAAGCCCTGTCCAAGGGCCAGTGTGACGAGCGCTCCATCGTCCTGTACACCTCGCTCTTCTTCCACGCGTTCCGCGCCAAGGAGGAGCGCGACGCCGCCGCCGCCAACCAGAACGCCCTCGCCAACAAGCTCGCCGCACTCGAGAAGTCACTGGCTGGCGAGAAGATGTCCCACGAGGAGCTCATGCGACAGAAGAAGGAGCTTGAGGACGCGCTCAATCAGATCCGCAGGAAGAATGATGAGCGCAACCAACGCATCGCCGACGTGCAGTCCAAGATCGACGACACACTGCGCTGCATCGACGATGAGCGCATGGCCAAGATCGACCTGGAGGCGCGCATCAGTCGCACGGAGAAGGAGAAGGCCATCCTTGAGCTCAAGCTGGCCGAGACGCTGGACGAGAACGAGCATCTGCGCAACAAGTTGGCCGAGGACAAGAAGCGTGCCGAGGCCGAGCAGGCGGGTCTGGCACTGCTGCGCTCACACATTGGATTCGAGATCACAGATATTGCCAAGTGGCAATCGTTCATGGACGAGCCCGATGTCGTGCCCTACACCAAGGCGGCTGTCAACCTCAATCCTGAGCTGCAGTCCCTATCCTACGTGGAGCAGGCCAAGCGACTTGGATCGCGTGTGGACTCTGAGAACAAAGGTCTCGAGCAATATCTCAAGAAGAAGGAGGATGATCTCAAGAATGCCAATGCTCCAAAGAAGCGTGTCAAGTGAGTTGGCACATCCAAAGTGATTGATTGATTGATGGAATAGTTCCAGTGATTGATCGATTGATTGATTGATCGAGTGTGTGTGAGCGAGCGATCGATCGAAAGACTAGTGTCCCATCCCATTATTATTGTTGTAAATAAAGTATCACCCATCATCATGATCAATCAGCGCTTTGTTCCCTCCATTTATTTGAATTCGAATTTGAAATTATCAACTGTTTTGTGACCGTTTGAAAATCAGTGTGAGTTGATTTGATGTGATATGAGTGAGGAGCAAAGGATCAAGAGAATGATTTGATGGTCGATCAAATCAACATCACTTTGTCACTCCACTTCATATACACACAATAACACCAACAACAACACAATGGACTTCCATGGTGCAGCATCAGTTGGATCGTCGCCTCCCTTTTACTCTCATGCACAACTCAACAACAACAACAACTATAATGCCAACATGTTCAGCAATAGCAGTATGGCATCGTCCAACTCCATCTCTCCACCTTTGATAAGGAATCATTCCAATGGTGTTGGATCACCTTGTTCCAGCCAAAACACATCGCCTTCGCCATCACGACCCCTGTCGCCAATGGCCATGTCGCCACCTCGCAACAACAACATTCAAATGTCATCCAGTCTACCAATCAGTATAGCCTTGGGCTCAATGCTAATGAGCACGCCAATGACCACTCCCGTATCCTTTGGCCATCAACACACAGACAACCAACATCATCATCAATCAATCTTTATAATGCCACAGCAGCAGCAACCACAACAACAGACTAGTCTTTTGATGCCTCCACCTATGATGGGAGGCGGTGCATTTATGGGTCCACCAATGTCTGGCTGCAATGCAAAGGGCTCTCGTACATCACAGATGGCCCCACCATCAATAGCATCATCGCTAAGCTCATCACAGCAACAACAACTACAATATCAACAACAACAAAGACATAGTAGACAGGTCGTGCGTCGCTCGGTGCGCCTGGAAGAGTCGGATGGACTGACCGTCAGCCAGAAGTGTCGCGACGAGCGCAAGTCCGCCACGCTGTCCAGACAGGCCAGCAAGCGTGACATGGCCATCTTTGAAGCCAGGCGAAAGTCGGACCGAGTAGAGTACAACACGATCAATGAGGGCGATCTCAAGAAGAGTCTGGACGAGAACAACAAGAAGCGATTGGAGGCCATTAAGGAGGTGATGACATCAGAGACCACTTATAACAATTACTTGAACACGATTGTCGATGTGTACTTGGTGCCGCTGCGCAAGGACTATACATCGCCCGAGGAGGTCAAGTTCATCGTGTCCATCTTCTCCAACATTGAGCAGATCAGAGAGGTGAGCAAGAGTATCCTCTGTCTCTTCCAAAGTCGACTCAACAACAACATAACCAACGACACAATCGTATCCGACCTCTTCCTTCAGATTGTAAGTAGTAGCCAACAACATTGAATCATTCCAATCACTCAATCACTGACCCACTCCAACCAATCAGCTGCCATCACTAAACATATACAAGGAGTACTATGTGAACTGGTACCGCTCGCTTCACAACCTGGATCAGTGGTTGGGCAAGTGCAAGAAGCTCAAGAAGTTCATCGACGACCGATCCATGACCACACTGGACCTCAAATCCCTGATGATCATGCCCTGCCAGCGCATACCACGCTACACACTCCTCATTGATGCCGTGCTACGCTATACCAATCCCCTGCATACCGACTTCCTCAATCTCCAGAATGCCCTTGCACAAATGAAGAAGATGACCGAATCAATCAACGAACGTGTTCGTGACTCTGAAAAGACTCA
Organism: Acytostelium subglobosum LB1; assembly: GCF_000787575.1. Classification (NCBI taxonomy): domain Eukaryota; phylum Evosea; class Eumycetozoa; order Acytosteliales; family Acytosteliaceae; genus Acytostelium; species Acytostelium subglobosum. The sequence goes on along the minus strand of NW_012236490.1, from coordinate 77,911 downwards.
ACTAGTCACCAACATCCGCATGCGATTCGATGAGTCCATTGGCGTAAGTATCCATCATCCATCACTTACCCTTACCCTCGCCCTCGCCCTAACCCTTGCCCTAACCTGATGCCTTTAGTTCTTGGATGAAATGCATAGACGGTTGATCAAAGAGTCGCCAGAGTTCCAACTCTTGCCATGTAAGAATATATCTCAGATCAATGATCATTATGTTGGCGGCAGTGGCAATGGTGATGACGACGACACTGATGAGGAGGACTATTCGACGAGCGCCTCGACCACACCCAAGAAGAAGAGAGTAAAGCTCATACCAACTGCCTGCCACCTCTATCTATTCAATGACCTCTTTGTCATTGGAGTTCGCAACGTCTCCAGCTCCAACAGCCTGGCCTCTGCCTCCAACAAGTACTCTGCCGTGCTCAAGTCTTCGCTGGCCACCACCGTGTTCCGAGATTATCCAACATGTAAGTACACAACACCACTCTGTGCCGCGGGACAGACTATCGGGTCTAACTCAACTCAATCAATCAATCAATCAAACAGTGCCGCTCAAGTTCTCTGTCCATCACTCATCAGGGACATACTTTTTCAACGCGCCTTCCAAGGAGGCAAAGGAGCAGTTTGTACGCGAGTGCCACACGGCGACTGACACACTGATCAAGGAGGATGCCGAGCAGCTGGAGAGAAGGAAGAGGATTCGCTTCGAGGGCAACGACGAGGCGGGTTGGACCGTCTTCGATCCGGACGAGTTACCAAACAAGTTCAACCTAGCCCAAAGAGCCACGGAGGAGCTCAATCAGATACAGACGCAGATCTTCACGCCCAAGAAGAGAAAGAGTGTCTTGGGCAAGATGAGGGAGAGGACAAGATCACTGCTCACACCTAGCAAGTCCAGCAACATCAAGAGGAGTTCATCGTTTGTGCTCAACTCGCTCATGGACGATGCCGACACTGTTGGTACCATCACATCACAATGATTGATTGAATGATTGACGATGGGACTATTCCATCCCAGATTAGTTTCTTTGGAATGGATCAATACACATTAGACACGAAGTATAATGCAATACATTGTTATTTGTTGGCGTTTAGGTTCTGCATGAGGTTGATGTTGGTGAATGCATACTCGGACGAGGTCTGCAGGAGTGTTCGGTTGATGGTCGGTGTGGCGCTGCCAGCCGCACTGCTCCAGTTGGTGCTGGTCGTGCTGGTGTTTGATCCCGACGGTATGTTTGCATTGGATGGATTGATGCTGATGATGATTGGCGAGCGCTCCAATGACAGCGCCTCCAAGGCTCGCGATTGCACTGGCTGATTGAACTTGCCCGCGTCAAACTGCAGCTTGATCTCCTCGATCTTCTTCTTCTTGTCCTTCTCCTTCTCCTTGCCAGTGCCACTCGATTGCGAGCCGCTGGTGAGGATGCTGGACAGTGCGATTGGGAACTGGCCCGCCGCCGGTGTGATCGAACCCGGTGTCGCGGGCATCGCCGAGGGCGCCAGTGAGGGAGTCTTGGGTGCGTGAAGTTGTGACAGCGATGCGCCTGTGGCCACCAGGCCGGGTGCTCCGGCGTGGGGCTGTATCGGCGCCACAGCATTGATTAGCTGTGAATTCAATGTTGTTGTTGGGATGCTTGATGAGGCTATTGGTACAGTGTTGTTGCCTGCGGCGCCAATGTGGCCGGCGGCCTGGCCAAGCTGTGTGTGATGTTGGTGGTGCAGTGGCGCAGCCTGCCCACTCAACGAGGCGGGCGTCTGCTGCTGATGATGATGCTGCTGCTGCTGCTGTAGTTGTTGCTGATGCGACTGTGTGTTTGGCGAGACCAGACGCAGCTTGAGCGTTGGATGCTTGACCATGCGCACGCCTTGCCACAGCCAGGTGGGGATGATCAATGGCACGTCGATCTCGGCCTTGAAGGTCTCGACAAACTCCGACTCGGACGAAGCTATACAGCTTCCTCTAGTGAATCTCGTAAACTCTGATATAATACCCGATAAGTTCCAATTCTGCAACTTCCTCAGACACATAAATATAACGCCAGTAACATTGGCACCATCCAAACAATGACAGTATAATGGCAAGTTTGCAGGATCTATCATCATCTGTTTTGTTTGTTTGTTTGTTGTTGCTAGGAGTCAGAATACATGTGTGCTTGTGTATCTGTGTCTTTGTAGTGTACACTAACTAACATACCTCTAACAACTGTACTACTTGTGCTGCTGATATTGTAACATCATCCTTGAACTTTGACACGGCAAAGTGACGACTGTTGATGTTATATCTCTCACAGAAGTTAACAAATGGTTTCAAGGGAGGCTTTGGTGTTAATGATACTATAGTCTTGAGTTTCAGTCTGATTGAGCGATACATTAGTGATCAAAGTTGATTGATTGATTGGATGAATGATGGCTCGTACCTCTTCAAGAACCTTAAGTTCTTCTCTGTTGGATATGAACCTCTATAAAGGCTCTCCTCTGCTATTGAGAACCTGAATGGTGGTATCAACTGATTGTTACTGTTGTTCATGTATATGTATATATGTAGAGATAGAGATAGAGATAGTGATTGATTGAATGATTGGATGAATGAGGCTTGTGAACAAGGTTGAGTGGGTGACAATGAAATTTCATCCGATTTTCAGTTGAGTGGGTTACCAAACCTTTGAGCGTGCGACTTCTGGGTCTCGTTTTCACGACTCGCCCGAGCTCAGATCATTCTCTCTGACTTTGCATCAACAACACACAATAATATTTTTATTTGTTATTAACAACTCATCACTCACCTCTTACACATATATACATATACATACATATACAACCTTACACATATATATATTATAATTATATATACACATAAATAAATACATTTTCAAGATGCCACCAAAGAAGGATCAACAAAAGGAACAACAACAAAAGGAACAACAACAGAAAGAGCATCAACATCATCATTCACCTATTATTGCTATAGACTTTGGTACACATTATGCTTGTGTTGGTGTGATGAAGAATGATCGTGTGGAGATATGTCCCAATCAACAGGGTAATAGGACGACTCCGGCCGTGGTGGCCTTTGTCAACGATGACAAACTGGTCGGCGACGAAGCCAAGGGACAGATTGACAGGAACCCCCAGAACACCGTCTACGACATCAAGAAGCTGCTGGGCCGTCGCGCCGACGACGCCGCTCTGCAGGCCGACGCCAAGAAGTTGCCATTCAAGGTGGTGGGCGAGACGGACAAGGTGGCCATCGAGGTCGCCTTCAAGGGCAAGCAGGTGCAGGTCTCGCCCGTCGAGATCGCCACGCTCATCCTCCAACAGATCAAGACGACCGCAGAGAACTTTGTAGGCGTGCCCGTCAAGCGCGCCGTCATGACCGTGCCCTCAGAGTTCAATGAGGACCAGCGCAAGAGTCTCAGAGACGCCGCCACCGCTGCCGGTCTCACCGTCATCAGATTCATCAACGAGCACTCGGCAGTCGCACTCGCCTACGGTCTCGATCAAACAGTCTCTAGCGACAACAACAACACAAATGGCAGCAGCACCCCCCCAAACAACAACGTGTCATCTGGTAACCAGCGCGTGCTGGTCTTTGACTTGGGAGGCAGTGGCTTGCAGGTGTCTGTGCTGGGCGTGGTCGACGCCACCATTGAGACGCTGTCCAACGTGGACGATCATACACTGAGCGGTGAGGCGTTCGACGCCGCGCTAACCAAGCACTTTGTGGCCGAGTTCTCCAAGAAGTACCGCGGCTGCGACATCACAGAGAGCGCGCGCTCAATGTCCAAGCTAAAGAGCGCCAGTGAGAAAGCCAAGCGCAACCTGTCCAACATGCCACAGGCATCGCTCGAGCTGGACAGTCTGTACGACGGCCGCGACTTCTTCACATCCATCTCTCGTGCCAGGTTCGAGGACCTGGTCGGCGACCTGGTGCGCGGCTGCCGTCGCACAATCGAGTCGGCCCTCTCCGCCGCCAAGACATCACGCGATCAGATCGAACGCATCATCATGGTGGGCGGCGGCTCGCGTATGCCCATCGTTCAGTCGGTTATCACCGACTTCTTTGGCGCCAAGGTTGAGGTGCTCAAGAACATCTCACCAGAGGAGGTCGTCTGCTACGGCGCCACGTTGCAGGCCCACCTGATGAGTCTGCACGGCTCCTCCGTCAACGAGAAGAAGGTAGCCAACGGCGCTCCATTCTCCATGGAGGCGCTGCCCTCGAGCATCGGCGTGGAGGACGCGCTCGGTCGCTTCGTGCCCGTGCTGCCCGCCCGCACACGTCTGCCCGCCGTGCGCACACTCTCCCTGACCAATGAGCAGGACAACCAGAAACACATCCACTTGAGTCTCCATCTGCAGACCCAAGACGCCACCACTGGTGCATCCATCCCAGTTACCGATTGCACGCCACTCGCCAGATTCATCTTTGACATCGTACCAGCACCACGTGGAACCAGCAAGCTACAGATCAAGATCGAGGTGGACAACGCAGGAGTTATGGTATGTTCATTATCGTCGCGAGTGGAAATAGTATGTCTCCCGCCACACTGATCCCACTAACATCAAGTCCTCCCTTTACCTTCCACTATCGCGCACACTCACCCACACTCATCGATCAATCAATCAATCACTCAACTCTACCCAGAACATTTCGACGGCAGATCAATCCTACAAGGTTCAACTTAATAAACAGCATTAAGTATTTATTCTCGCTTAAGATAATGGTGGACCTAAGAAGGTCCCAAGGCCCATGGGTCCTTAATAGATGTAGGGACACAACTTCCATGGTACCTCCTTCTCGTACATCTCCCAGTACTTGCCGTACTTGCCACGGCATCTGGAATGGTCACGCTCGATACGATGCAGCAATAGGATGGTCATGAAGATGATGTAGAAGTATGGCAGGAGATGGCCAAAGCCACAGGTCAGACACATGGCCGAGCTGATCAACAAGTCACCAACGTAGTTAAAGTGGCGAGAGAGGCCCCAGAAGCCGGAGCAGAGCAGCAGTGAATGGTGGGTCTTGCCATCGGAGCACAGGAACTCTGTTCTGATGACTTTGGCTGGCTTGCCCCAGATCTGGCACTTTCCATTCGTCCTTCTGACAATGTCCTTCTGATGGTTTACCGAGCGGAAGATGACGTAGCCTGACAGGCCAATCACCAACACTGCCAAGAAGTATGGCATGGACAGGTCGATAGGGTTACGCACCAAGTAATGTGATTGGAGAGTGTACTAATATAGGGGTGTTGGGGGAGGAGAGGGTTAGGTGGGGCTGAGGCCGAAGGGGCTAGAATCATTCCAGAGTGTAGGGTGATGAGGTACTTACCATGAAGGGCAACCAAACAGAGTCTCCCCATGCTAGCATGAATCCAAAGTGATCGTGGGCAATGTCTGGATTGATTGATTGATTTAGTTAGTGAGTGAGTGATTGAATGATTCCAGTGGTCCTTAATCATTGATCAAACATACCAATGGTGCGCAAGTACCAATCCTCATTGTAGAAGAAGTCTAGAACGTAGGTGGCATGGAGGATGTTCAACAGGATCATGGAGTTGGTGATGTAGCCAACTTGTTGGTATTGTGCTGCGGCAAAGGACATGTCGATGAGGGTCCAAGCAACGATTCCTGGACGACCATTGTGGAACAACTTGAAGTCAAAGTACTTGCCAAAGCGTGGGTTGAACTCAACACCCAACACAATGTCGTAGATGATCGAGCCGGAGAACTTGCGGTCCTCAGGATGCGATGGGAACACCAGCGCCTTGAAGTAGCTGAAGAAAGTCAGGAAGTAGCCATAGAGGTTGGCAATCACCAGCAGACCACCCCAGTTGTCGTGGGCGATCGCCAGACTCCACAGGCCAAGGTATCCACCGACAAAGTACAGTACATGGCTGACAACCCATGCCAACAATCCGTTGACTTTGTAGGGTAGAGTGTAGCCGGCTGGTGTCTGCTGGCCATAACCAATGGTGGCTGGCAAGAATGTGTAGAGCACGGCTTGGAACAGCAGCCAGATGATATAGATCTTGGCGGCGTGCATAGAGAACACTGGCAACTCGCGAATTGTCCAATCAATCAGATGTGTCAAGGACAGATCGTTGTTGAACCATTCAAACAATGGTGCAGACAATGAACATTGGTAAGAGTTACATGCAATATAAAAGTATATCACAAGCAAAGGAGTGCACAGCATCATCAGAAATGATCCAATCACTGTTCCAGTTCCAACATCTAATGGGTGGAAGTATGTGTGTCAGTATGATTGATTGATTGATTGATAGGTTTGGAATGATTCCAAGTATGACCGTATGATTGATTGAGTGAGTGAAGCGAGTGAAGTGATTGGATCAGTGGAATAGTTCCAAGTTTGAGTGAGTGTGATTGATTGATGGTATCTTTCTAAGATGATATCAGTGATTGATTGAATGAATGAATGGAAGTGATGAGTGAGTGATTGATCGAGAGTGACATACCTTTGTTCCTTCCCCAGACCTTTGGTCCACTTTGGAACTGTTGCTTTGGTGTGGTCTGATTACTACTGCTGCTAGTCATACTTGAGGCTGCCTGATCAGGTGCCATTGACTTGGTGGGTCTTCTATCCACTGCCATTTTATATCTTTATTTATCTCTCTCTCACTCACAAAACAAACTAATAATAAAGAATATGAATGAATGACTGATTGATGGATAATATAATGTTAAGTTGAAGATGAAGAAGTACCAGGCAGGATGTAAGTCAGTCAATCAGAGTTGGCATCATGTCTACAACGTATGATGAATGCAAGGAGGCAGATGGGATGATGGGGTAACTCAGTCTAACTTACCTCTCTCTCTCTCTCCGTCCATCTCTTCCAAGGTTGTACAGTACCTGTTAAATTTCACCAATCCCAATCCAATAAATATCCACACACTGATGCTGGTCTCTGATTACTTTTTGCCCCTTAACTTCATGATCAAAAGACCCGAAAGTACACCCTTGCTTCAATGTTTCATAATAATGGAGTGCACCCTAAATGCTCACATTGGTTTCATAAAGATCGGGCGGTCGTCGATCGACGAGGAGTGGATGGACTTTCTCGGCATTACACTTTCGATTAGTACTTGGTTTCTCCAGTCAGTCGTCTAGATTAGATAGCATTAAATATCGATCTCCGAGAGACTTGACTACGTAGTCAATCTTCATTCACTGATTCATTCACACCATTGTTGGATGGGATGTCATGGGACTCGGTAAACAATAAACTATCTCTCCACATTGCCGGCAACATGAACTTCAATGATTGGAATTCATTCTTACATGTTGGTGAATAATGGCCTGCACCATATTCAGGTCGACGATGAGAAGTGCATCATCGTGTCATTGACATGGTCATAGTTTTAGTTGTTGTGGTAGTTGTTGTCACCTTCTAGACCTGGTGTTGTCAAGATACTGATTGTGGAGTGTAACCAACATGTAGGATTGAATGATTGGTCGAGCTTCCAAACTTGGATATTAATGTTGTTTTTGCACGACAAGTCTGATCACTGATTGAATGTGTGTTCAACATCATTCATTCTTTCATTCTTAAATTGAAGAAAAATGACTATGTATAGTAGTAATAAACATCAACTATTGTTGTTATTATTAATAGTTATACTAGTGACAGATATATGTTGTAATGAACAACAACAACAACAACAACAACACAATACAAATGATAGATCATTACTTGATCGATTACTTCTACGTGAACAATACACTGATTATAGTACCTCTAGTAGTTGGCGTTTGAGAACCAACAGACCAATCAATCTATCATGGCAATCACAAGATCATTCATAGTATGTATATATTATTTATACTTACTCAATCAAATCATAATGTTACATTACTAACATAATATCATTATGAATGGTGTAGTGATATCAACTCAATCTCAACATCAAATACAACAGAGTATATTGTGTCTTGCTCTATGGATAATACTGCAAAGTTCTATCGTGTGTTGATGTACCCTAATCTGTATCCTGATTGGACTCATCTATATTATGGAGAACTATACTTGCGTGGTCATCCATTGTCTTCACTCAATAATGGTGATGATGCCAGCGGTGATGTATACACCACTCAATGTATATTGGCACCAGGTAGTAATGGTCATGGTCAACTGGTAGTCTTGTCAGTTGCATTGGATGGCGAACAAGTTAGAAGAACATATATCGATACGTATCAGTTTGAGGAGATGTCCAAGTCTGTCTATGGCATTGATAATCGACGTCCCCTGCTGTCTACCATCCGAGGTAGTTCAATCAATAACCTCATGGACAGGACTGCATTCAAGATGGTCTACCCCCAGGACGACTACAATGAGATATGGTGGCATGCCGGAACACTAAACCAGAGCGTGCACTTCACCTCAAAGGTGATCGATCACACAAACACTCAAATGACGGATGGAGGTCTGCTGAGCAAGATGGTCGTCTCACCAGATGGAAAGACTCTTGTGTACGCCACAACTCACTCAATGTATATACAACGCATTGGCCATGAGTGGGCACACATTGTCCATGAACCAACATCAAGTTTGATCAAGGATATCACATTTACATCGTCAAGTGATCGATTCATTATCGTCTCTGCCAACGATACATCGTCCAAGCTCATGCTTTACTCGCACGTTGGCGAGGGTCAGTGGCAGTCACAGGTCATACACATGCTACAACAACCAATGTTGGTGTCTGCATATGTTGGAAGAGGAGGCTCTGGCAACGTGCCAATAATCATCTCTGTTATGGATGATAAGAATACGGCGCACATCTGCAAGATAGTTGTGACAAGTCCAACCATGGGTGCACGACTGCAAGTCCGTCAGTCATTCCCCAAGATCGATGCGGGCGATGCCGATAACACACCACTCATGCATTTCTCCTCCAGCGGACTTCTCTTTGTCGTCCAATACCCAAGTAGAAATGAGTTGATCGTGTACCGCAGGAAGGGCTACGAATTTTCATTCCACAGCGCAATTGACCTGGCGCCAGGTGAGCGCGCTCACGCCGTCGACATATTCAATTTCAGGCACTTCTACATCCTGTTGAGCACAGGTGGTCACTTGAACTTCTATCAAGAGATCGCGCCCACTGTGCCCAAGATGGAGGACGCCGCGCGCCAGAACAGCTTCTACCTCCCACCACCCCTGACACCCCTACACGCCGACCCTGCCGACCCTACCGACCCGGCCATTCTGCTCGAATTTAAAGGACTACCCTTCACTCTCAATCCGAGTGGACTGTCCCTCACCATTATGTTGCTCATTGGGGCGATACTTGTCAACATTGGCGTGGTCATCCGCCTGACACACAGTGCAGAGTCATGGCTCATCAGCAAGGCCTTGTCGCGTCTCCAGTGGCTGATGACGCCCGCCTTTTACATTGGCGTCGTGGCCATCTTTGGCCTATCACTGTTTGAAATAGTCTATCAATCGGCATTCACCAATGACTGGCCTGCGCACATCCATCACGTGGAGCAATGGCTCAATGCCCCCTCTGCCCAGAAATCCTTGGACTTTGACTACTCCCACTTCATGCACTACCACGGCCCATGTACCTACCCCGCCGGATTCATGTACCTATACACGCTGCTCTACTACATCACTGGACATGGCTCGCTCCAAGTGTTCCAGCTCGTCTGGGCAGTGATGGAGTCTGTCAACTTTGTTGTGATCAAGAAGCTGTGCGATCGACTCAACCTCCCAACCATCTTGGCCATATTACCAATAGCATCAAACAGACTACATCTATATAATGTTCGCGTTGTCATCAATGACTTCCCATCCACACTGCTACTACATGTTGCACTACTTCTCATCATTGATCGACGCTACATATCATTCTCCATCCTCTACTCATTCGTTGTATCACTCAAACTCAACTATATCTTCTATGCACCTGCCATCCTCCTCATATTCTTACGCACCATGCCACTGAACAGTGTTATAATCAACCTCTCTCTTATGGCCTTGGTCCAGGTATGTATTCCCCACTCACTCAATCACTCGATCACTGACTCACTTACCCAATCACACAATCAATCAAACATAGATAATACTCGGACTGCCATTCCTCATGGCCAACCCTGTGGCATATATATCGATCGCCTATGACTTTAGCCGAACACTGTTGTGGGAGAAGACCAGGAACTACAAGTTTGTTGGCAGGATAATGTATGACTCTGCGCCATTCAATATGATCCTAATCAGTCTCCTCGTCGGAACGATCATCATATTCTTGTTTAGGATGTGGCGAAGGATATCAACAACACATCAACAACAATCACGTGATCGAGCCATAGTGTTTGTGTTCCTGTTTGTTAACTTCCTGGCCATAACATTTGCACGTGGATTGTATACTCCATTCCTATGCTGGTACTTCTACACATTCCCGATCGTCCTATACCTGGCCAACTATCCCTATGTCCATATCATCCTGTTCTGGATCGCCCATGAGGTACTGTTCCGCTTCTTCAAGGACCTTGCCACAGAGATGTACGGCACCTACATCTACTTCCTCATCAATCTATTCGTTGTCTTCAGTGTTGTCGTCCTTGGTCGAACCAACATCATCACAACAGCACAGGAGCCGACTCCTCAGCCACAGTCGCAACAGACACAGCCACAGCGACAGCGACCGACACAAACACAGACACAAAAGAATAAGAAGAAGAATGAATAAATGATTGAATGAAAGGTAATACACATACTTTTAGTCTGTCTCGCTGAAGAGCTCACGTCCGATGAGCATTCTTCTGATCTCGCTGGTGCCGGCGCCAATCTCGTACAACTTGGCGTCACGCAACAGACGACCGGTTGGGAACTCGTTGATGTAGCCATTGCCTCCCAGAGTCTGGATGGCCTGCAGAGCGCATTGAGTTGCATTCTCGGCGGTGTACAAGATGACGGCGGCGCAGTCCTTACGCGAGGTGAGGCCCTTGTCTGCTGACTTGGCCACACTGTACACGTAAGAACGACTGGCATTCATCAATGTGTACATATCTGCGACCTTTCCTTGCATCAGCTGGAACTCTCCAATCTTCTTTCCAAACTGCTCACGCTGGTGAATGTATGGAATGACCTGATCCATGCATGATTGCATGATACTTGATAGATTGATTGGGGTTAGGTACTTGTCCTGGATCGCCATGATCACGCCACTAACTAACAACTTACCCCAATGGACCAGCAGAGAGGACCAGACGCTCGTAGTCGAGGCCACTCATGAGGACCTTGACACCCTTGCCGACTTGGTTGAGAACATTGGCATCTGGGACGAAGCAATCCTCAAAGATGAGCTCACATGTGTTGGAGCCTCTCATTCCAAGCTTGTCAAGCTTCTGTCCAGTGGTGAATCCCTTCATGCCCTTCTCGATCAAGAAGGCGGTGATACCCTTGGATCCTGCGTTGACGTCTGTCTTGGCGTAGACAACCAAAACATCAGCGTCTGGGCCATTGGTGATCCACATCTTGGTGCCATTCAAAACCCATCCGCCGTCTAGATTGTTTGATTGATAGTGAGTGATGATGAGGCTAGCAGTTAGTCGCACGAGCCATGATGTTTGATAATTGATGATGCATGCCAGTTCACTCACTCACCTGTTCTCTTGGCGTTGGTCTTCATGGAGACAACATCGGAACCTGCATTTGGCTCAGACATTGCAAGGGCACCGACAAAGTCACCAGAGATGAGCTTGGGCAGATACTTCTGCTTCTGTTGCTCGTTTCCGTTTCTGGTGATCTGGTTGACGCACAGGTTGCTGTGGGCTCCGTAGCTCAAGGCAACAGAGGCAGACGCTCTGCTCAGCTCCTCCATGGCAATGCAGTGTGCTGTGTAGCCCATGTCCAGACCACCGTACTCGGCGGGCGCAGTGATGCCAAGCAGACCGAGGTCGCCCATCTTCTTCCACATGTGCATTGGGAAGGCGTTGTTCCTGTCGACATCGGCGGCGATTGGGGCCAGCTCGTTTTGGGCGAATTGGCGCACGGTCTCCTGGAGCTGCATCTGGGATTCATCAAAGCCCATGATCTCTGGGTTGTTGAAGATGGTTCTGATGGCGGTAACGCGTCCGCCAGTGGATCCGCTGATGGCGGTCAATGGGTTGATTGACTTGATAATGATTGATCTGAACATTGTTGTTGTTGTTGTAGTACAGTTGTTTATAAATGTGTAATCAAGTGACAAGTTGAAGAATGACAATGTTAGTTGAGTGATCAGTTCGCTAGACATTGCAAAACACGAACCTTTTTGATTTTTTTTTATTGGGAGATGCAAAAGACCCTTTTTTGGGCGAAAGATTCCAATTCCCAAAGGAAATTACGGACTTTGGAGAATGCTCGAGATAGTGAGTGATTAGATTAGAATGATTTCAATCTATCGACTATTTGATTGATTGATTGATTGATGTGTGAACGACAACAAATGAATTCAAACCATGGAATCATCTAGTTTTCTAAATTCAACAATAATGGATTCCAGTCCAAACAAACCTAATTCTTATTATTAATATTTATAGTCAACAGATCCAGTTAATAAACCTTTATTACCTTGGGAAAAGACATATATGAGATGTCTCGATAAGTTTTCAGTGATCCTGGTATGTTCTCCTTCACCAGGAGCACTGTTTCATTGTCGACCTGCCTCATAAAAACACTGTAGTCCTTATTTGATTTAAGGTAGAAAAATTTAAGAGTTAGGGTTGGTGTCGATTTGAGCAAATGATGTAAAAGTCAAGTGAAATGCCCTCACTAATATCTTTGATCTTATCCTTTGTTGTGATTAGGATCACCAAATGAGTAATTGTCTTGATTGGTGAAAGGAGTGCTGCATTTTGGTCCAGGAGTTCAGATCCAGATCCTAATCCATTGAAGACGTAATGGCTAAAGGTAAGATTTGTGAGCGACCTGTGTCGTTGCAAACTGAAATTATTGCCAGAGAATCCATGGTGTGGAATAAAGAGTGAAGTAACTGAGGGAATGTATTCGGGCGTGAGCAAATTATTGAATGTAGCGCCAATTGAGTAACAGAGTTTGGAATGTGACCAACTTTGAGTGATTGATTAAAACGCTCCATTGACAAGAATACCACACCTTGAGGAAGAAGTCCAGAATCTAGTGGTTGGTTAAATGAATCCATGGCCAGATATGTCACTGATTGTGGAATGATTCCAATTTGGATGGGATGATTGAAAATATACATATCCATGTATGTCACCGAGGGTGGAATGTTTCCTATTTCAAGAGGTTGGCAAAATAACATCAAAGATAGATGTGTTATAGATTGTGGGATATCTCCCCTATGGAGAGGATGATCGAGACTATCCATGGTCAGGTGTTTCACAGATTGTGGAATTTGAAGCTGCTGTTCGTAAGAATGTAATGATAATTGTGTCACCGATCGTGGAATGTCCCCAAAATGAAGAGGTAAATTATAAGCAGACAATTCGAGATCTGTAACCGAATTGGTGATATGTCCAACTTGAAGTGGTTGCGTCCTGAATTGGGAATGTGTCCAACTTGAAGTGGTTGATTAAAAGTGCCCAAACGAAGCTGTGTTACTAATGGCGGAAGGTGACCAACTTGAAGTGGATGATTAAAGAAACCCATTGACAACTGAGTTACTGATGATGGGATATCACCGATTTGAAGTGGTTTGTCAAAAACTTGCATTTCCAGATCAGTTACTGATTGTGGAATGTGTCCAGATTGAAGAGGGTGGTTATAACTAACGAGGAATAGTTTTACAACTGATTGTGGAATATGTCCAGTTTGAAGTTGTTTGTTGTATGATTGCATTGATAAATATGTCAGTGATTGAGGTAAATCCCCAACTTGGAGTGGTTGGTTGAAATCAACCAATGAAAGATCTGTCACTGACTGCGGTATTTCCTTAACTCGAAGGTTTGGACCATCAGACCTTGAATATTTAGCACTTTAACACTTGAAGGAATGGATCCTAAATGATAAATGTCTTTGCTGCGTCCACCTTGGAGATCCAAACTCATGGTTGAATCTGGAATTGGACCATGATTTTGAAGTTGATGATCATCACTTCTATATCTGATTGTGAGGTGTATGCCTGAACAAAGACCCAGTTGATTTGACAAGGTGACAAGGACCTTGCTAAATTGATAGAGCAGTGATGGTGCGATGCTCTTTCGCAACACAAAAATGCTGCCAATATGTGACTAAGAAAGCTAGTGATAAAGCATATTGTGTCAAAGTCTGATAAGTGTTTTATCACTTTCTTTAAGAGATATATTGATATTGGCAGCATACTATATATATATATGTTTCTTACTTATTAATAAGTTAGTTGATCATGATCATCTGCCTCTTGTCAAAGAAAACAAGATTGTTTTTTTTTGTTTCAATCCGTAGTTCATGCTTATGACCTTTTATATCTCTGAATGGGATTATTCCGTCCATGAAGTTGGATTAGAGAAATTCCAATTAAAGTGACATTTCATGTTTAGACTGATTATAATATTGACTGGACCGCAGTTTATTAATTAATTAATTAATTAATTATTGAGAATAGACTTATTCTTCTTTCCAATCCTGTGACGTGCTACATTTGGATTCCTGTTGCCATAGCCAATTACGACATCGGCTGGCTTGTTGGCATAGCTGAACGATGCCTCGTACGAATCCAGATCGTTGCCAGTGCTCTCGCCAGCAGCTGCTGGTCCTCTCTTCTTGAAGTAGCGTCCGGTGACCTTTAGACGATGGATGTACTGCTCCTCGGTGAGAATCAGGTCATTGTGATGCTTGCCACCCCTGGTCTTGGGGATAGAGTATATCTTGCCACGGTTCTTGAACTGCTTGCCCGAGCCCTTGCCCACGCGCACATTACCATAGCGATCGACCCAGGTAACGGCCTTGACCATTGTCTTGTTGCCACATGAATCGCACCATATTTTCGACATGTCCAGCGTTGTAGTATGACAGGCGTGACACTTGAGCACGAACTGCATAACCTGCTCAACGATCACTCCATTGACTCCAATCAAGTTAAGTCCCATTTGCAACATTACGTTCTAAAAAGTATGTGTTTGATTGATTGATTGATTGTGTGAGTGATTGAGTGATTGAGCGAGTGATGGACATGGTACTGGATTGACTTACCTGCATGGGGAAATCCATTGTGATACAGGCCACCTTGACGTGCTTCCTTTGTTTGGACTCGTCGATGTTCTGGTATGTTGGCGCCAGGGTGTGTATGTTCTCTGGGGTGATCCACTCGCCCTCGTCCTTGGGTGCGTTGGCCTCCCTCAGTCTCTGACGCTCGGCAGCCTCCAACTCCTTCTGCTTCTTCATCTTCTCCAACACCTCCCTTGGATCTACTATTTTCGACGCATCCTCCTTTATATTATCCATGTTGACTATCAGATGGCTATTCTTCTTTCCTTTCTTCTTTGATGTTGTTGTCGTCGTGGCTGCGTCGGCAGTAGCGGTGGTGGGGGTCTCTGTAGTCTGTGTTTGGGTTGGTGTGGACTCTGTTGTTGTCTCTGTTGGTGTATGTGTCTGTGTCTGTGTTGGGGTTGATGTGGTGGCTGGGATGGGATGTGGATGATCGTGTGTGCAAGCTGCATGACCTCCATTCACTTTAGTACTCTTGTCGTCCTTCTTTTGTTGTGGCTGTTGCTTCTGCTTTGGCTGTTGTGGCTGCTTTGGCTGTTGCTGTTGCTGTTGTTGTGGCTGTTGCTTCTTGGGCCTTGGAATAAACTTTGGCTTGGTTGGCTGAAGCTCAGTCTTGATGCTCTCGAGACCCTCGCACTCAGCATGGATCATATGAGTGAGCGCCAACACCTTGAGATCGACCAATGAAAGGGATGCAAGGTCACCTGTCTTTTGAGCAAAGGCGACGACGGCCTTCATAGACTCGGGTGAAGGCTCGCGTGTCTTGATCTCGAATGGGAACGACTCGATAAAGGCCTTTGTCTTCTTGTCGGTCACCTCGTCCAAGACCTCGGGCACGGTCCACAGCTCCTTGGCCAAAGTATCGAATCGCGCCTCTGAGCGAATAAGTGCGTTGGTATCAATGATTAAGTGATTGGCTGTCATCTTGGCGTGTGACAATCCCAGTCCTGCCATTTGGTCCTCAATTCCAGTCGTTGTAGTCTTGTCCTTCTTTGAATCAGTGTTGTTGTTGGCTGATGTTGTAGATGAGGCGATCACTGGTGCAGTGGTCTGACTCGATGACGACGACGACTCACTGGAAGTAGTCTGCTGAAGGAATGACGAGAGGTTGCCCCACACTCCGGTGGGCTGAGCTGGAGTGTTGATGGCTGGAGGAGCCTTGCTACCGCCGAGTGATGGACCACTCTTGAATGGATCATCAATCTGTGATGACAATCTATTTAGTTCGTCTAATTGCTCCTCGGTCATCTCTTCATAGTTTTCGTCGTCTTCATCGTCCTCGTCGTCCTGCTCATCCTCGTCTTCGTCCTCAAAGTCATCATCGTCATGTTCCTCATCCTCATCATCGTCCTCAAACTCCTCCTCATATTCCTCGCCAAGTGCGAGTATGCTTTGATCTGGTTTCTCACTTGTCATTTCTTCTCCCTCTTTAATATTATATTATATTATATTATGTATATATATATATGTATATGTATATGTATTACTTGTATCAAGACGAATAAGTTAATTCAAAGACCTTTCGCTTCGTGTTGTTGTGAACAAAATTGTCAAATTAATTAAAGAAAATCAAAAGAATTGAAAAAACGAACGAATGATTCTTTCATTGTTTGTGTGTGCTTGATAGTTTGATTGTTTGATTGGTTGTTTGATTGAATGAATACAGGTTGATGATGGTATCATGAGAGAATGTAAACATAGCATTGATCAAACGACTGGATAACTTGAACTGGTGGCAATTCCACAGTTGTTGTCGCGATCCTGCTCATGTAAATGAATCCTTTGTCTCCCCAGGACTCGCCCCAACTATTATAGATTGAACATTAATGTTGTCGGTTAATTAATCGGATAATGGATAATGGATAATGGATACATACGAGTTCTTTACAATCCAATAATTGGTGTTTGCTTGTGGAGTTGAGTGAACCTTGATTTGGGACTTCTTGTTGGATGAGGAGACCTTGCTAGAGGGAGGCGTTCCAGATCCAAAACCAACTACCAATACTCCATGGTCCAAGTTGGTCGATGAGCATTTTGGTTCATAATAGATACCACTGGAGTACAGTTGGAATGAGTTGTGACCGGCATCAATGGCAACAGAGACTGGTCCGATGAGTGCAGCATCCTCAAGCTCAGACTCTGAACCAGAGGTGATGTTCTTGTATGATGAGATAGTGGCACCGATGTCGGAACTCTTGAACAGGCATGTCTTTCCATTCTCACCCTTGTATGGATAGGATGTCTCGGTATCTATGCCTACATTCTCAATGATGTACTCAAAGGCAAAGTCCATCAGACCTCCATTGCAGCCCATATTACCCTGTTTGGTAGAGCAATCAATCAAGTTTTGCTCAGACAAGGTTACCATGTTTCCGGTCTTGATCTGGTGAGCTCCCTCCACGGATCCAGTTGAGCTAAAGGACCAACACGATCCACACTATATTGGCAATACATGTTTAGTTAGTGGCATAGTTAAATTGAATGAGTGAGTGAGGACGAGATACATACCTGGCCTTGGTCCTTGATGTGGGATACAGCTCCCTTGGCTCTCCAGTCGATCGAGTCAACTTGTGGTGCGCCAGACATGATGTGGGTGCCGGGGACGCCGAGGACACCGTTGACATGAGTGCCGAGGTAGAGTCTGCGGTACTCGCTGTTGGTGAGATCGGCAAGATGGTTGAGCTCAAGGACTGTGTCAGAGTTCTTCTTGTTCCAATTGGTAACGTAGTCCATGTTGGTCTTGAATATGGCGAATCTTTGGACAAACTCAAACGAGTCGTACTTCTTCTCGAATCTCTCGAGCCATTTGGAGAACTCCTCTTGGTACTCCTTCTCATTGAATAACATACGAACGAAGTTGTTGTTGGCATTGTTGGTATTGACTTTGGTATTTGGTTTCTTGGCGGCCGTCATCATGGCCATCGCCAACAACATAAATAATAATAATAATATAATTGAGCGGTTCATATTATATAATTTAGTAATAATAATTGAGAAAGAGATAAATAATAATAATAATAATATGTGATTTATACAGATAATATTGTGATTGATATTAAAAATATATAACAAAGTATTTGAAGTTGAATTAATGAATGAATTAATTGCAATGTTCAAACATCCAAGGTAATAATAACATCATCAATCATACATGTTGACATTAATATAATATTTATTTAATAGTCATGGTGTTAGTGTGTATATGTGTGCTGACAACCTAATATATACATAATGAACTGTCGTTGGAACTTTCGAGTCATACCACCCACAGTCAATCAATCAATCAATCAAATTGGTTGGTCTGTGGTGGGTGTTTATATGTGTGTTGTGACCATGTTTACTCACTCATCACACACAATTCAAACATGAAATATATATATATTTATGAAGGTGTGAAAGTATCGAGTTTGTTGATTCTCTATCTCTTCCTCGTGGTCATGACGACGATGTATGTGTTTATATGTGTCTTGTGGAGATGAATACACAGAACGGATGAGGATGGATAGATGGATGTTACCATTTTCCAAATGGGCCAAAGGTCTCTCAAACAGTGTCGACCAGGACAAGTCGTCCAACATCTCTGCTCCTTGCGAGAGATCAACTCAACAATGTTATTTATCTTCTTCGTATCTTTGATGATCGAATACCATTGGTAGAGAGCACGATAGACCCTTGCCCTAGCCAGCCAATGTCGTTTATGATGATGATGTTGTTGACAACAATCAATGTACAAAATTAATTTATTATAGAGTGAATGAATGAATGACAATGGACCAACAACCCAACCCAAGGGAGAGAAAGAGAGAGAAACTGGTGGCTTCTTTTGGAAACCCATTCACCCATTAAAAATAATTATTAATATTTGTTGTGATGGGTGGGTTTGATAGGTCTGACGGGGTGCAAAGATCTTTAATAAATGTTTGAAATGCAAGGCATTTTTGGTGATGGTGTTAGTGGTGTGGGGTGGAGAGATGGTGAAATGAATGAAAGGTGCACCTTCATTCTTGCCTTCAAGTCTTGGCTGAATGGCTGGCTGTCAGTCCTAACCAACCTCAGCATTAATCTATCATCTCATTCATTCCATTCATTATCTAAACTATCCCTTGTAATTGTATTTGTACACTTATATATATATAAATAACTTTAACATTTAAAAACAATGTCTCAACAAACACCAACTTCCCCAAAGGTTCTCGAGGGAATCAGTACGTAGACTTTAGAATATCCGCAGTTGATTGATTGATTGATTGTTGATAGGAATATAGACTAAATGAATGAATGAATGAATGATTGGACTAACATTATATCTTGTTTGTTTCATAAATTATAGCCGTCGGCAAGAAGGGAGGCGCTTCCTTCACTGAGAAGCTCGCCCCAGACGCATTGAAGTTCTTCAATGAGGTTGCTGCCCAATCATTCTCCCAACAGGCTGTTGCTTTCTTGAACGCCTACTGGGTTGAGCTCAGCACCGAGGCTGAGTTCATCTACGCGTAAGTATCAATTGGAATGAATGAATGAATGGATGTTCGAATTGATGGAAGGAAGTAATATTCTAACTCTTTATAATTGTAATATTATAGTGTCGCTTGGGACATCATCAAATACGCTGACATGCACTGCAAGGGTGTCCAGTTGGTCTACAAGTACGATGAGGGTAACGACCTCGACTTTGACATTGCTCTCTACTTCTATGAGCAGTTGTGCAAGTTCTGTGAGGACCCAAAGAACTCCCAATACCAGCAGTACAAGCAGTCACTCCCAGTGATGATGACTGCCCTCAAGAGAAAGCAGGAGTTGAGAGAGAAGGTCGACGTCAACTTTGACGGTCGTGTCTCCTTCTTGGAGTACTTGCTCTACCAATACCAGGACAAGGCTAACCCAGCCGACTTCTGCACCCGTTCGATGGGTCACGACGAGCATCCAGAGATCAAGAAGGCCCGTCTTGCCCTCGAGGAGGTCAACAAGCGTATCCGTGCCTACGAGGAGGAGAAAGCCCGTTTGACCGCTGAGTCCCAGCTCAACGGAGGCCAGGGTGTCAAGGCCCTCGGTGCCAAGAACATGTTGGCCCAGATCGACGCCGGTCCCCTCAAGGAGGAGCTCAACAAGGCTCTCATCACCGCCGAGGCTGCCGTCCGTATTGCTTGCAAGAAGTACGGAGGTCAGTCCTTCGTCCCAGGTCAGGCTGGTGGTCACTCTTCCGAGGGTGCCCTCTGGTGGTTGAACCGTGACCTTGAGGAGAAGAAGAGAAGATACGGACCAAAGGCCAAGTAAACACATGTGCCCTAACGGCTCACTATCCATCATCCCCCTTTAAATATCCATATCGTTGTTGTCTTCTTATTCGTTCATTGATAAATTGATTGACCAATACTAATTGATTGATTGATACTGATGTCTTGGATGTTTATTCCCAACCATCGTCATTATCATTCCAAACAATGGATGACTTGGCTGGCGATACTAACTTCATTGCTGGCGCTGCTGGTTGTTCATCCTCCTCTTCCTGTTGCTCGTTATTGTCTTCTTCATCATCGCCACCTTCAATCACAATGTCATCGTCGCCCCAGTCACCTGCAGGCATGTCCATTCCACTTGTTGCTGTTGACTGCTCGATTGTGAACCTTGTGTTCAAAGCTGGCTCGGCTGGCTTTATCTTGTTTGATTCTGTTGTCGTCGTTGTCGTTGTTGTAGTGGTAGGCGTTGTCTTTGGTATAGCAGTTGCCGATGCTTTAAATACAGGTGGTGGCTTCTTGTCTGTAGATTGTAAGTTAGAAACCATTTGGGATGCGCATCCAATGTCGACAACTGATGTATCACATACCTCCCAACTTCATTGGTTCCTTTGCCGGTTTGCTTAATGGTACATTTGTCAGATCGACACTTGGGGTATGTTGTTGCTCTGTTGTCTGACTATCCTTTGGTATGCCACTATTTCCAGTTCCCTTCTTATTGTTACTGTTGTTGTTGACATTAACATTCCTTTTATTCTTGTTGTTGGTGTTTGATTCCTCCTCGTCCTCATCCTCATCAATATCATCTATATCCTCATCATCTATCTTTATAACCTTTCTCTCTATTTGAACCTTTGTTGTAGATGTGGCTGTAGCTAAGGGCTTGTTTAATACAGCACCAATATCAACCTTTGGTCTATCTACACTATGTTCTATTGGTGCTGGTTTATAAGTTGATACTGGATTATCTGTTTGTATCTCATCGTCTGGACGATCAGGAGCACAACTACTGAATATTATACCCATTGTATATGTATGTAAGTATATATATTATATGTATGTATGAATGAAAGGAATTGACAAATGACACATTTGTCTCAACTTCACTTCATTTGTTTGTTCCCTCACCACATACACGAACACACACACATCTACAACAACGACTACTTGTTATTCATTCAATCTTCTATCATTCACTCATTATAATGTCCACTACTGTACCAGTCAAGAAGAGTGTACTCTTTGTATGCTTAGGAAATATTTGTAGGTCTCCAATGGCAGGTTTGTATACACTCACTCCACCTTACTCGCAAGCGAGTCCCCTTAGTCCTACCTTAAGTACTAATGAATGAGAGAATGAATGAATGAATGTATGAATGTAATACATAAAAGAGATTGTATTCAGAGCATTGGTCGCAGAACGCGACTTGTTGGATCATTGGCATATTGATTCGGCTGGAACATCAGCTTATCACATTGGTGAAGCACCTGATGAGAGGAGTGTGGAGACTTGTAGTACATTGATGTCGTCTACAGTGTCAAAGAAGGCACACGATCATTTCAAGTCGTTGAAACTGCATCGTGCCAGACAGTTGGTGACCGAGGACTTTAGCACATTCGACTATATCTTTGCGATGGACGGCAATAACCTGACCAACATCAAGCGTCTCAATGAGAGGTCCCACCATCAGAAGCATGGCTTTCCCAGCAAATCCGTCATAAAGCGCATTGGAGAATACCATCCGGAGGAACGATACCTCAACGTTGAAGACCCTTACTATGGCGACATGTCTGGATTCAAGGTCAACTACCAGCAACTACTCATTTCATGTACCAGATTCCTGGACGAGGTCCAATCCTCCTCCTCCTCCTAGACAGGAGTAAAGTAAATCAGTTCTTCTTCCTCGACCCGACAATCGTTTAAACTGTGAACATTCAAAGATCTTAAATAATCTGCTTAGTGACGTTTCGCGAACCGTTTTGGGCAAGAAAGCAGGTTGATCTTACGCCTGATCAATCCATCTTGATGATTCATACACCTACAAGTCCAATGCGTTCCAATGCGTGTGTGTGCGAGTGTGGGTGCGCATCAGTAGGAGGGAGAGAAGTTGAGATTGAATCAGTTCAATGAACAAAAGTGGGTGAATACTAAGATTGGCCCCAGGGCCTCGTGTGTGTTTACGGGTGACCTCGACGTGATCAATGTGTTTCCACATCTCCACATCCTCTTCATCCCAATCCAAATCAACTCCATCAACCAATCATTCAATCAATCAATCAATTCCTAACTCAATCAAACAATCAATCACAAATAGATAACTTAAAAGATGGAGAAATTTCCATTCCTTGTATTACAAAGGATTGTAGAATATGTTGATGATAATATTGATAAAGTATGTCTATCATTGACATGTCGTCAATTGTTTTCCATCAAACAACATTATATAAGATCGATCAAGAATCCAACACATAGCACAAGGATGGCGCTGCCACGTCCAAACAGATCAATCACCATACCAGCATTTAATTACTTGCCACCAATAACAGACAATCAACGATCTGTCGCCAAGACATTGTTTGTCAACGTCGCCAAGAAGCGCCAGGCATCAGTGGCACGCTTCTTATTCATTGATCGTGCGTACTTCCCGCAAGGCACTGGTTTGCTGCGACCTGGATTGATCCCAGATCACTATAAAGAAGTGGTATTTGGATATGGATTCAATCGCCCTCTCATTGATGGACTGCTTCCCGCTGGTCTGATCAAACTGACGTTTGGAGAGACATTCAACAAGGAGTTGGTAGCGAGTCACCTACCGAGGGGACTTCAGAAGATTGACATGGGCAACAACTTCAATCAAGTCTTGCACCCTGGGGTCCTACCACCAGCCCTCACCAAGCTGAGCTTTGGACGACACTTTAACAAACAATTGCTAATCGGATCATTGCCCCTCTCGCTCAACAAGCTTACCTTTGGATGGTACTTCAATCAACAGTTGGAGATGGGCGTGCTACCTGCTAGACTCAGAGTGGTGACCTTTGGCAAGAACTTCAATCAGCCAATAGTGCCACTGGTGTTCCCATCATCACTTACCAAACTCACGTTTGGATACTCCTTCAACTTCCAGATCACGCCCATGTCTTTACCTCCCGCTATCACTCATTTATCTTTCGGAAGATTGTTCCAACAGACGATCACGCCTGGCACTCTTCCCTCTGCTCTCTCCCAGCTCACATTGGACTATCTCTATTCACAGCGTATATATGATGTTCCGGCCAAGCTCACCTGCCTCAACATCACGATAGAACATTGTTACGCGTCTTTCATCAAACATTACAATATGCCATATCACCCATTAATACCTGCATATCGACTTGTACATCGTGCTGGTGGGCATATCAATGTTAGGATGGTGTCCAGTGACTACTGTCTAGTTGTGGATCAGAACTTTGAAGGAGGATTTCACAGGAAGGACATGTTGCCTTTGAACAAACATCTCAACAACAATACACTGGCTGCAGCATGTGCCACTTCAACAATCAACAAAAATCAAAGACGAGGTCCACTCATCACATTATCCATCAAAAAGAAGAAGAAGAAGACGACCAATACTGGACAAAAGTTGAAGAAACCTTTATTAATTATTAGAGTAGGTATTCATTGATTGATTGGATTGATATGGATACTCAAACTAATTAATTAATTAACATCAATTTACAACATAGTTGTTTAGAAGATTGGTAAAGTGATAGTTTTGATTGGTCTTTCGATTGATTGATTGGAAGAATGGATATGGATACTCAAACGAATAATTAATAATAATTTATTAACATTATAATTTACAAATGTTCATAAGATTGGTAAAGTGATCGTTTGATAGAATGATCCACGTAAGAATTAATTGATCAATTCAATTCAAAATACCTCCAACACCCTACCCTAGCCAAACAACACATAACCTTGTAAATATAAGCTTGTAAATAATTATCTCATCACCTTCCAAACTTAAACAAAAGTATCTTTATGTTAGTTAGATAGTTAGTCAGTTATTAATAATCAAATAACAACATCATAATTAGATTCCATTTCTAATTTCGATTACTCGAGTATATGGATGCCATCAATACATTCCATTTTGATGTTTCCCCTACACGTACTTATTATTATTATCAATATGACCAATCGAATCGGAGTGGGTGATGGTTCAAACGATCGTTTGACCTTTCATATTGGGGGTCCAAGGAAGAGGGCGACTACTTCTTTGACGTCAAAAAAGAATGAGGTGATGTCAACTACTCTATCATTGAAACGAAAATATCTCTCCGACTTGTGGGGGGATGGGGATGGAGATTGGGATGCACGATAGTCATTTTAAATGAGAAGAGGTTACCTATCATTCAAACGAACATATATTACAAGCATAACAAATATATACATAACATGGAGGATAAGGTTTGCATTATTACTGGTACGTGAATAATGTGAATGAGTTCAGTGACCAACTGACTGACTGACTGACTGACTGAACACACATATGATACATTTATGCACAGGATCTAATGAGGGCATTGGAAAGGAGACTGCCAAGCGCATGGCCAGTCACATGATGCGTGTTATTATGGCATGTAGAAACATGGAGAAGTGTGAAGCCGCTGCAAAAGAGCTAAGAGCAGAGACAAAGAATGACAAGATACAATGCATGCAACTTGATCTCAACTCATTCACTGTATGTAATGTTGTTATGTGATTGAATGTGATGATCTGACACACATACACACGTATAGTCAATCAGACAATTCGTACAGAACTTCAAGGATATGAACTTGCCATTGAACTACTTGATCAATAATGCTGGAAAGTATGGTGGACCACATGCACTCACTGAGGATGGCTTTGAATCACAGGTTGGAGTCAATCACTTTGGACCATTCATGTTGACCAACTTGTTGCTGAGCAAGTTGGAGGCAAGCGAGAACCCAAGAATCGTCGTCTTATCATCTCGCGCACACTTCCGCGCCAAACTCGACTTTGACAATCTGTCGGTCGATCCAAAGAACTACTGGGCCAACTCTGTCTACGCCCAATCCAAGCTGTGCAATCTGCTCTTTACATATGAGCTGCAGCGACGTCTGGACGAGCGCGGATCCAAGATCGTCGTCAACGCACTGCACCCTGGTGTGGTCCACACCAACCTGTTCCAGGGCATGACCGTCCTCAACAAGTTAGTCTTCCCATTGGTCTCATTCCTGTTGACCAAGGTGACCGAGAGTGGAGAGGCTTCCGAGGCTCTAGCCCTGGGCACTGCGCTACACCTGCAGGGCGTCAAGGCCAAGTACTTCAATGTGAAGTTTTCTTCTTGTTATTTGCTTCATCTGGTGACGTTGATGATGATGACGACGGCTGTCCAGTGGTACCACCATTGTGATGTTCCAACATATCGACGACCCAGCAACCATTTGGATTCAACTCATACTTGCTTTTGAACACTGCATACTCTTCAAAGTATAGTTCACCTGGGAACACCTCTGTCTGTATCTCATAAATAGTTTGTATATCATCCAAACACATTGGTCTTACTAATAGCTCAATCTTTTCCATCTTCTATATATATGTCTCTATCTGTTTGTGAAATGAATGAATGAATAAATGAATGGTTGAGTAATGTTGTTGCCAAGATGAGTTGGAAACGAGTGGGTCCTCGATTTGGAACCATTTTTGGTCCCGATCTTGTCCAGCCAGATGTCCATGATTGATCAATTGGTATGTATTCATAAACAAAAAGTATACTTATATTTCCCAAAAATAATAATAAGATATATCTGTTTAAAGCATGATCTAAAGCCCCAAAGTTAGGGTTACAATCTTATCACTTGTTTCGGTTTGATTATGTTCGACAGAAATGTGCTGTTTTCAGTGAATAATGCAAATCTCAATTAAATAAAAGTCGTCAACATTTTCGATTCTCTTGGTGTTGTGAACCTTGTGCACAAGAGGCGCAAAGTATGTTGTGTTTTGTGAGGGAAGCAGTGAAGTGAAGGAAGTATTATTATTATTTTTAGAGATAACTATATATTCAGATAATAGATCATCATCATTAAACAACTGGACCCCAGGTAGATGTCATATTTTTAGGATTTATTTATAATTTGATTAATTTTGAATTTTGTGTCAAGGTTGATGATATATGTGATTACATCAAAGATATCTCGGTGCTGGTCCACTGTTCCTCGGAATTGTCTATTCAATGCATTGAATAGTTTGTAGCTACTGAATATATTCTCGATGATGAATCGAATAGACTGAACCCAGTCATTGTAGATCTTTTCCATTGGGGGGAGGTGAATGGCTCCTTGCTTCTTTTTGAAGGGCGTGATTAGTGTGTCAGGTTCGCCTTGGTATCCTTTGTCAGCGACTGCCCTGACCTTGTCAATTGCCATCAATTCTTGCTTAAGCCCTTGTCTGTAAATGTCAACGTCAGCCTCGGATGCCCCATGCGGTCCGGACACCCACACAATTTCTCCAGTTCTAACTACACATGCAACTTCATACTTCACACCAAACCTCTTCTTCTCACCGTTGTAGAATCCATTGTCTTTAGTCTCCAGGTCGCAGAATGTGGAGTCGACAG
>NW_012236490.1:49692-50790 GCF_000787575.1 Acytostelium subglobosum LB1 | reverse complement strand
TCTGGTATGTATGCCTAATGCTCACGAACCGTCCGTACGGACAATCATATGACAGACTACTTACCTTGATGCTGAGCTGTTTGATACTGTCAATCACCATCCAAACTTTTTTTCTTAAGTTTTTTTTTTTTACTCCAAAGTGTGCCGAGCTATAGTTGAAAGAGTTGTAGTTTCGCAAGAAGTCCAGTGTCCACATCAGCCAGTGTTGCTCGGTGAATTTAATGTCCTCAAGGAGTTGTTTGGCTACGACTTTATGTACTCCAAATTTCTCTTTGAATGAGACATCGGTATAGTCATCGAACTCTGCCTGTTTCTTTCTCTTGTACCCCATCATAAAGTGATTTAATTAATCACTAAAAACAGTTATTACTTATGTGTTGTTATTCTTGTTGTTGTTGTAGTAGTTGTAGTTGTGGTAGTTGAATGTTATCGATATGGGGTGGGGTTATTGTTTCGATTTGTGGGGTGTGTAAAGCAATCTTAAGATTTGTTCCAACAGACACCCCTAATCTAATTTGGGAAGTGGGTTGAGAACAGACCACCAAACTTGAAATGAGAAGTTGTCATGTTCCTCACAGTAAATCTCATACTTCCCGACTTGTGGTTCTATGTTGAGACAGGTGACATATATACACATTTGTCTATTATAATACTTACTTCACCAATTAAAATGTGCGTACAATCTTCAGATTTACTTGAACATCTTAGATTGATATAATGAGGTAGTTTTTCCAAACAAGTTCATATAGATTTCAAATTGACCAGAGACTAATCTTTAATATTGGCCTATTGTCTCTCACTCTTTAATTTCCGATGTAAGGGAAGATCTTAATTAGTCATAGGTTGAGATATTAAGTAACAACTTAATCCTCTCAATTAAATTGTTATTGACAATATTTATCATACAATGGTTTATCTAGTTATATTAGATGATAATATTTTTTTTTTTTTGTTTTTTCTCACAAACACTTCTCTCCTGAGGAGATGGTTGTTATCAATCAGAGCGTAGCTGAAGGCCTAAACTACGATCGTATTGCGGCCAAACTCTTAGCAGATTTTGGAAATAGTAAGAATCAATCAATCAATCAATCAACCAAT
>NW_012236490.1:26589-49592 GCF_000787575.1 Acytostelium subglobosum LB1 | reverse complement strand
CCCCCAACCGGCTCTAGTGATTGATGATGATACCCCTGCGTCACCCCCTCTCAAGTTCAGAAGGAGTGAGGAGAACATATATGATGATTATGATATGGATCCATTGGCAGAGGTCACCCAATCAATTGCCTCTCTCACCATCCACCCCTTCCACCATCTTTCTGGAGTGACTGGTTGCCCTGGTATTGTCAAGATCCATTATTGTTTTCCCTATGCCAACTTTAAGGTGGTCCAAGCTGTCCTTGGTGATAAGAAGGATACTGTAGAGGTGAGCCTGTCAACTAACAATGTTACCAGGGACTGTTTGGAAGGCATAGTTGACCAACATGAGATGGATCATATTGCCATCCCCAAGTCTAACCAACACATACTTGTGATCCCAATTGATCCGAGATACAAGGGCATAAGAGCAGTGACCAAAGACAACCATGGTCGTCGTTGGTGGGGAGTGATAATTGTGGCTGCTTCAAAGTCACTTAACAATGACAAATTGCAAGAGTATTTGCTTGAAAACAAAATTTAATAATAAATAGAATAATTTGAAACAAATGACATCTACCTGGGGTCCACTAAGAACTATACAATTTGCGACCTTGGTCATTCACACAACACCACACACCAATCAATCAATCACACACACTTACCACACCGTTTCAATCAAACAAACTCACACACTCACTCAATCACACACAAACGATCACCCGGCTAACTGATCATTTTGATTCAAAAGTTGTACACATAAACATATACATACATTGTAATAATACATATATTCATTCATCATTCAATATATACACAAGATCACAAGGAACGCGATCACCGTTGCAACAGCAGCAGTATCAACATCAATCAATCAATCTTTACGTCGATCATTCAGTGGACATGGGAGCGCATGCGTCCAAGGATGACCCTTCACAATACATAAACAGCAGTAATAATAATAATAATAGTAATAATAATAATAATATTAGGTAGGTCTTAGTCCAGGTTCACTCTCTCACCAGGTCGGTCTGCCGTCTAACATCAATCAATCAATCAATCATCAAACGAACAGGACAAGCAATGTATTGAGCGAAAAAGAGAGTAGGAAATACAAGAGACATACTATACATCACGATAAGCGAACTACACTAGTCATGACTGGTGCCAATAATGATGTCGCCGCGGATGTCGGCAGTGGCGGCGGTGGAGTTTTGACATCGACTACCACAACGTCCACGCCAAACACAGCGCTGACCACATCATTGCCACTCACAACGACTAATGGCGACAACAACACAATCACATCATCATCGTCATCAACAACTTCAACATCGACCACCAAGCATAACAATAGTTTGAACAACTCATCATCATCTTCCTCAACATCAACATCATCCAAGCAACAACAACAACAACAAGTACAACATAGCAATGGCCTCAAGCCAAGGTTCATGCAACGCAAGATCAACTCAAAGTCAATGAGTATGAGCAGCAGTAGTAGTATTGATGATCATCTTAGTACGAATGGGAGCATGTCGGACTCTTTGGTGTCACTGTCGTCCGGCGTCGGAAGCACTAATTCATCGTTTGCATCAATGTCCATGGAGGACGAGGATGCCGGCGCCAGTCCCGTGCTCACACGAACACGTTCCAAGTCATTCACCATCATCCAGCGCCCCACAAAAGATGGCGCCACCACCACATTCAAGCCAACTGCATCGGACGACTCAAAGATCAACAACAGGAAGTCCAAGTCTGCCAACTCGCTCTTCAAGTCAATCACACACAGGAAGGGCAACAACAGCAGCAGCAGCGGTAGCAGCAACAACAATAAGAAGGATAAGGCACAACCTCCTCCACCTCCACCCCCAACATCACCAGAGCTACACGCCGAGCCAGTGACAATCGTAACAAACATTCCAATCATTGCCGTCACCAACAACAACAATCATCATCATCAACAACAACATAATGTAGTTGCGCAGGTTGAGGAACCTGAGCAACAACAACAACAACAACAACAACAAAGTGCACCAGCCGCCAACAATAAGCCGCCACCACCTCCTAGACGCAAGCCACCTCCCCTGCCACCAAAGAACTATATGGCTACACAATTGGAAGAGCAAAAACAACAACAGCAACAGCAATATGAGGCGGATGAGGAGCAATCCAATGGATATCAAACCAACTTGTTGTACCCACCTCACGAGCCATCGATGCCATCACCAGGCAGTTCACAAAGGAACTCAGTAGAGATACACAAGTTGGAGCATCATAACTACACTCTTCTGGAGAAGATTGGAAGGTAAGTGATCGGAAGTGTGATTGGATTGATTGATTGATTGATAAGTAGTGACTAACTTTGATTGATTGGATGAATAGTGGAACATTTAGCGACGTACATCTGTGCATACACAAGGAGACCAACTTACTTTATGCAATGAAGGTCATCGATAAGTCCTTGGTCCAGATGATTGCCGCACATACTGAGCTGGACATCAACACCGAAGTCAAGATCCTTCACTCCCTATCACATCAACACATCATTGGACTAGTCGATCACTTTGAAACAGACACCTACTATTACATTGTCATGGAGTAGTATGTATATCAACTCATTCAATCAATCAATCAATGATCTTGCGTTGCGTACACTAACTAACCTAACTCTTTGTACGCTTGGCGTAGTCTGGACGGTGGAGAACTGTTGTACCAGCTAGAGAAACAGAATAATGATGATAGTTATGATAATATTGATGGAGGCAACAGTAGTGATGCAGCTGATCCGAGTGCGACGGCGGTCGTAGCCAACTATTCAGAGAGGAGTGCACGTGATATACTGAGACAGATTATCAAGGCTGTTGGATTCCTGCATCAGAACAACATTGTACATAGAGACCTTAAGCCCGAGAACATCCTGTTCAACGACAAGTCTGAGTTTGCCATCCTCAAGATCATCGACTTTGGCCTGGCATCCTTCTGCCACAAGGGCGCACTGGTCGATGTTTGTGGCACGCCAGAGTTCCAAGGTATGTCTGTGATGGATTGATTGATCGATTTGTCGAGGAATCATTCCCATCCATCCCATAAACTAACATGTACTCACACAACCATCAGCACCAGAGATGATCAAGCGACAGGGATACTCGTATCCTGTGGACATATGGGCATGCGGCGTCATATTGTATATTCTATTGTGTGGACATCCACCATTCCAAGGCAAGAACTCAATGATCATCATGTCGTTGATCATGAGGAATGAGCTAAAGTTCGCGTCGCCAGAGTGGGACAGCATATCGGACTCGGCCAAGGATTTGGTTGGCAAGATGCTCGAGTCGGACCCCGCCAAGCGACTGACGGCCGACCAGGTGCTGGGGCACGAGTGGATGAAGATGGATGCGTTGCTCGAGGGCTCCCCTCAGCTTGGACGCACCTTCCACAAACAACTACGTCGCTACAACTCGCAGCGCTACTTCAAGGCCACTGGCGACACCCTTCTCAAAAGTCAACGCTTCGGAATCTATTCACAGCACGCTGCTGCCGACTCACAACAGAGGAGGTCATTGATACACTTGTAGATGTTTATATTAAATAGAGAGGAGCTCCTCAACCCCACCACCTATTAGTGAGTGTGTTGGTCATCCATCACCATCAGTCCTGCAGACATCGCCATCATCATGTGCCTTTCTCTCTTCTTGGTTGAACAGGTCCAACTCATGGATGAGTTGGCCGTTACTGCTCCTCATGTAATTATGCCTTGCAAGTCTGACGCGCTGGATTGATTTGGAAGCCTCAAGAGGGAGAACCAATGAGTTTGGTTTAGTTTCAATGGAGTCATCTTCAGTGATACCCTGTTGTGGGAAGGATATCTCCACGAGGGTTGAGTTGCACAAAATCTGATTGGGTTTATGGTATGGACAGGGCTGGATAACAAAGCTGTCTACATTGAGGATTGATCATCTCTGGTATTTGGCGTTGAGGAATGCTCAATGGCGATGCTAACGTCTGGCAAATGTACAATGGTGGGGACATCGATGGTGGCCTGGGTATCCACATAAGAATGTTGATGTTGGTGTTGTTCATGATGTTGATGAAGGTGGTGCTCATCCATCAATGTCTCGTTGTTTGATGTATGAGTGTTCTCATCATATACCTGTTGATGTTGATGTTGGTCTTGGACTTGGTGATGATGCTCTTGATGTTGGTGGTGAAGTTGTTCGTGTTCTTGTAATTGTTCTTGATGTTGTAGATCTTGTTGTTGGATGTCTTGTTGGATGTCTTGTTGTTGGGAGTTGATGATAGCATCATACTGGTCTTGTGATGTAATATCGTCTTGATTGGCAGCTGGTGGCCTTGTCTGCATGGTGGAGTGGACTGATTGGAATGGCATCGTTTGGAAGGGCATGGATCTAAATGTTACAAATGGTTGATTGACACGATGTTGTTGTGGTTGTTGATGTTGTTGTTGCATTGGCTGGACCTCCTCAATAATCTCCTCCAGTTGGTTGGTTTGATGTTGTTGATCCTGTGCATCATATTGTTGTTGCTCCATGTGCTGTTCCATATGCTCTTGATGTTGATGTTGTTGCTCCATGTGCTGTTCCATTTGAACATCCACATGTTGCTCTATTTGTTGATGATGCTCTTGTTCTTGATCCTGTWACTACAACATGTACATGTTGTTGTTGTTGATCTTGCTCTTGGGATTGATCCACATCAATATGTATATGTCCTTGAACTTGCTCCTCTTCCTGAACGACATTATGTGTTGTGTGAACCTCCAGTTGGTGGTGTTGATGATGCTGTTGCACTTCATTATCGACTTCAAGTTGCTCCGCATGGCCACCATCTTCCTGGTTTGCAGCTTGATAGTCATTGTTATTGGTGTCGTTGGAGGTTGATGTTGTTGAGCCTCTAGCCTTCTTCCTCCTTGGTTGTCTTGGTGTGATTGTGTTTGTGTTGGCGTTTGTTGTGTTGGCGTTTGTGCTGGTGCTCGTGCTCGTGCTCGTGCTCGTGCTCTTTGCTCGACGTGACAATAGTATATTGTTTCGTCGCATCATCTGTGATATGTAGCCTGGCGTCAAGTGTACATTGAAGTTCTGTATGATATACTGCTGGATGGTGTCCGATGTCACCTCTGGGGGTGGATGTGTGATCACTTGTTGTTCTTGAGGCGGCAGAGTCATATCCGCCTCTGGTTCATTCGGATCTTGCAATATAATAGGTTGTTGTGTAATATCTTGATCTTGTTGTTGTTGTTGTGATTGGTCTAGGACTTGGACTTGTACTTGATATTGGACTTGTTCTTGGCCTGGCGTGCAGGTTGTCATTATCACATCATTATCTTGACCATCTTTGTCTGCGTTATCACCACCATTTCGCTCATCCAATTGCTCTGACAATATTATACCAGGACTTGTGTCATCTCCACCTACTCCAAGTTCAATCGTTTGTTGTTGCTCTTGTTCTTGTTCTCGTGGCTGCTGCTCCTCCTCCACTTGCTGTTGCTCCTCAATGTTATGTTGAGCCAATGAGTCATCGGAGATGGAAGTGGAAGTTGCATTGGCAGTGTCGGTAGTAGTGGTAGTGGAAGTGGTAGTGGTAGTTGTGGTAGTTGAGGTAGTCGTGGAAGTAGTCGTGGAAGTGGCAGGGGATGACGGAGTAGGAGTGGAGGATTGAGAGACAGTGGCTGTTGTGGCGGGTGTGGCGCCGACAGGCGAGGGTGTAGATGGCTGGGTGGGTGTGGATGCGGAGGATGGAGATCTTGTGCCAGACAGCCATTGCAACACATTGTTTTCAATATCGCTGGCAACCTTGCGCTTCCTACCCTGTCTCGCCGCTCTCTGTTGAATAGATTGCCTATCCATCTGTTTCTTGCCCCATCTCCTTATTGTTGTCTCATTGATATTATACTTCCTTGCCACCTGTGATATAGGTGCACCACCATGTACCTCTTGTAAAATCTGTAAAGATAACTCTGCACCAATCGTCATTCTATATATATTCACCCCAAAATTACTAGATTTGGTAATAGTAACAAATATCTAGATCTGATCTGAACTTGTTCACATGAATATATAAGATTACTATATTATTAAGTGTGTGTTGATTGATGTTTGTGATCTTTCCATACATACCTAAGATAGTTATAATCTCTTTGTTGATGTTGAAGTAGGGGATGTGTGTCGAGTGCTTGAATCACCTCGTTCGTGTAAATAAATGCACGGGCATTTAAATTTAATTTTATTTCAGCTCAAGGAAATAGAAATGATTTCAAATGAACTTCGTTGATATTCAAAGTAACGAAACCCACTTTTGAAAAAAATAAATATGAATGTGATCAAACAGACCACCCGACCACTTACTCTTCCTGGTACCTCATTCTCACAATTCACTCACTCATTCATTCACAACATCATCAATCATCACACACGCACTACAGATATAATATAAATATACAATGTCCAAGTTTATCAAGTACATTAAGGAGATGTTCACTCCGACTCACTCGATGGAGTTCTTCCACAAGCCATCCAGCAACTCATTGCTCGACGCTTCCGAGTTGAACGCCACCAGAAGAGCCATCAAGAGAGGTATGATCATTATCAAGATGTGATCAAATGATCAATCAATCAATCAGATCAGAATAACTAACCATATATATCATATAAATTAATATCATCATCATTATTGAATATAAACAGAGGACTTTGGTCATGAGATGCTCACTGGAGCTTTCGGAACTTTGAAGGCCCCAGTTATTGTAGAGTCGATCTTTGACAACAGAACTGTTGGATGTGAGGGTGGTGAGGGTGAGGAGCACGACCTCGTCTTCCACAAGGTCTCCCACAAGAGACCATGCATCTGTTTGGACTGTGGACAGGTGTTCAAGCTCAAGAAGATCAGCTCTGAGAATGAGGTTATGTACTATTAAAGCGAATACTTCCGACCCCCCCGACCCCGGACCCTTAATCGTCTCAGTTGTCATCAACAGGCAACAACAAAGCAGCAATAGCATCAGTAACAGCATCATCATCATCGATCATTGATTAGCCGTACGATAGTAGCAGCCATCAATCAATCAGATAACAGGACACAAATGTTGAACATAAACGATATTATATATACATACACAAACAACATTCTTCCACTCAAGGCAATCAATAATCAATCTCTCAAGCGACATCTATAGGATACTCAATCACTTATCAAGTGAATGATATTTATTGACTGACTGACTGACTGGGGACTACTCCATAAGCATTGCAGTGTGAAGTAGTGATTCTTCTCCTGTCTCATCGATCGGTTGATTGAGAGAGGTTGGCAGGTACCATGTGTAGATGGCTGGCGGTAGACATAGTAAGGACATGATCAAAAAGATGAACCATTCGTTGATGGGGAATGGGTGGCCAGGCGTTAGCGACCAGGCGACGGCGACTGATGCCACAGTGGGTGCGATGGCACGACACAGCGCGACCATCGATTGGCCCAGACCGTTGGCTGCGCCCTTCTTGCGAGAGGTTGCCGCGTTGTTGATCAGTGTCATCACGGGCGTGAACACGAGCTGGCCGGCAAGGTTCCTGAAGGCCAAGAACAGCGTGGTCACCGTCCAGAAGAGGACCCAGTGAGATGTGACGGGGTCGGTCACCTGGGGCACAACATAGTTGAGAATGGGGATTGTCAGGAAGGAGAGGGCGGCCGTCAGACATCCCAAGCGGAACGCCTTGATGATGCCATACTTGCGTCCAATTGGCTTGATCACAAACAGTTGGATAAGGATCACCGTGGCACCACCGATGGCACCACAGATGCCAGTGTCTCGCGACTGGAATGTAAGGCCTCCTTCGTCCTTTGGCGCGATGGCCCAAATAGGGAATGCTTCATCATACATTGTGAATATCATTCCGACTATTGAGTAGAGTATTGTTGTCTCCATGATCTGTTTGTCCTTGAATAAGTTGGTGTCAATGGGCAACTTGAAGCGCTTTCGTGTCTGGATTGTGGCGTCGGTGGTTCCTCTGCTGGGTCCATCACCCTTCTTCCAGAATATGAGCTTTCCTGAGAGGGCTGTGAAGCCATCCTTCATTCTTTGACCATTCGATCGCAATGAGGCATGGAGGTCATCATGGTCCATCTCGTCCCGCGAGTCATCTCCCACGATGACCGCACCCAACCTATCGTTTTGGTTGTTAATTGATCGTTCTTGGGGGATTAACTCTAGTTCGATGGTGGATCTCGAGTGATCAGTACCCTCGCCCTCGCCCTCGACCTCCTCACCAACCATGTTGGTGTTGAAGGCTGGTTCTGAACGAGCAATGATAGTGCCACTCGCGGGTCGCAATGTCTCATTCATGAAGAAGTAGACAAATACGAGTCCGATTGAAGTGAGCACAGCAATGAGCAGGTTGGGCAGCAGGAATGGAAACATCTTTCCAAAGAACACATTATTTCCAAACAATGCAGGCATGTTCTTGGCGGGCTCACTCAGGACTCCACCAAGCATCGGACCAATGATACTTCCAAATCCCCAAGTCAGGCCGATGTATCCAAATGCCTCGATCTGATTAGTCTTGTCAGTGATCTCGCCAATATAAGTCTTGACCACGCCAATATTTCCGTTGAGCACACCATTGATTGTACGCGCTAGGATCAGCATGGGCAGGTTGGCGCTGAGGCCCACGGCCAACACCGAGATGATTGAGCCAGTCGATCCAATGAGCAATATAGGCTTGCGGCCATAGTGATCACTCATCTTGCCCCAGAAGAAGCTGCTGAGGAACTGTGCCAGTGAGAAGGATGATGCGATGAAGCCGGCATAGTAGCCGACCTTGGTCTGATCGGTCGTGATGCCAAAGTGCAAGATCATGAATCCAATGTAGCTGTACAAAGATGTGCTGCCTATTGCCTCGCAGATCAGCAACACGTAAGGTCCAGACAGTTTGCGCCATGGCAAAGGCGTAGACTTTGCCGGTTGTTCGGTCGTAGTATGTATTTCCAGGGTTGCGCCGTCACCCTCCCCACCCCCACTACCACTATCCTTGGACATGTTGTCATTGTGGTCATGGTCATGGTCATGGTCATCCTTGGTGCCTGCTCCACCACTATCATGTAATGATAATGATAATGATCTGTTGGAATGTAATGATTGAGTACTACCTATGATCATTGCCCTTTCATCTTCCTCCTCCTCCTCCTCTTCGTCGTCTTGACCAACATGTTGGGGTAGTATCAAACGATTATCATTTGCTTCTGAATCAATGTCAAGATGGTCGACCATTGTTGTATATATAAATAAATGTATGAATAAGTATTAGTATATGATCTTAGGATTGTATTATTTGTAGATTGTAATAGTATAAGATGAAGTTGATGATATTTTAATGATTGTGATATTTATGATTTTAAGTATCTATCTTG
This sequence comes from Acytostelium subglobosum LB1, assembly GCF_000787575.1. NCBI lineage: Eukaryota > Evosea > Eumycetozoa > Acytosteliales > Acytosteliaceae > Acytostelium > Acytostelium subglobosum. The sequence goes on along the minus strand of NW_012236490.1, from coordinate 40,193 downwards.
GACATGTCTAGACGTTCTCAAGATGGCAGGCTTGTCATCATCCAATTCCAACAACATCAATCCTTTGCATGTACGAGACGTTCAATTCAAACGAATCATCACTGAACAGTCATTCAAAACATCACAGTTCCCATTAATAATAGGTTTTAAACCAAAAAACAGATATTTTTGTCGTTTTTGGGCCCTGGGCCAAGGTCCACCTCATAATTGGCATCAGACCAAGTCCAAACAGAGAACTAAATAGGAAAACGGCATTCTGAACAACAGAAAGAACGTGTTCTTTGTATAAAGTCCAAAAATGGTCATTGATCGGTCATTGATCTATTGGTATGATGGTGACGATGAATTGGTGACGGTGATGACTATTCTTTACTTTACTTATTTGATTGTTTTGACCTGTAGTGATCATTGATCGTTCGCTCAACTAGTCGCACATAGGATGGATTCATGTGTGTACCATCCATGGCATATTCTTGATTGAAACCATTGCCAGTGGAGTCTAACAACTCATCAAAGAAGTCCAACCATACCAACTCCTTAACCTTCATCACCTTCTCCTTGAATATCTTGTTGAATGCCTTGACCATTGTCCTCGTCTGGTCCAACACTGGTACCACAGGGTGAATATACGCCTTGTAATTATACTTCTGTATCAATACCTTCAGTGCCGCAATATATATATCAATTGTAACTTCGATACCTTCCTCGATAGTCTTGATTGATTGATTTGAATGGGTTAGTGAGTGAGTGGAATGGTTCCATTGAGTGATTGGAAGTACATACATTGTATCGACATTTATCAACAGACACTAGGATACCTTCGCGACAATCAATCTCACCGAATTGGAAGACGATCTCGGAACCTTTGGGAGCGGTACAGGTGACGGCATAGAAATTGAACTTGGGGAAGAACTTGCTGCTCGGTCGAAGATGCCACATCTTCAATCCTGTCGTCAGGAGTGGATGGAATAGACGTGGCTTGCCATCGATTGTGCAAGTGGTCCACGCGGGAACAGTCGAGTGACTGTCTCCAGCGATGTAAATGGGTGGGTAGTTGGGGATGGGCAGCTCCCTGAATGTCATCAGCTGCGAGATGCACATGAAGTAGGCCTGCTCGTTCCTCGTGACGGTGAGATGCAGGTTCCTGTCCTTGCGCAGTGGCTCCAGCGCCGAGATCAGCGCGGGCAGCGGCTCCAGAATGCCCAGCACATAGAGTATCTTGACGATGGTGAACCAGAGTGACATGAGGTCCAGGTCGTCCTTGGTGTAGGGTGCGTCCGTGGGCTGATCGTCTGGTGCCACGTCCAACAGGTTCTTGGGCACTGGGATGGGGCCAGTGTCTGGCATCTTTCGCTTGTAGCTGAGTGACAACAAAGGGTTGTTGAGATAGTCAATGTGTTGCTGCTTGTGCAGTATGGCCAGGATGCTGCCATTCGTGAGCTTGTAGTTGGAGAGACCGCGTGTCTTGTTCGTCTGCAAGAACTTCATGAATACATTGATGGCTTCGGTGTACTTGTTGCACACCTCGAGTCCATGTAGCACGTTGTGTGCGTAGTTGGCGTTGGTCGGGTCCATTTGCAGCGCTTGCTTCATAAAGTCGACCGAGGCCTCGATGGCGCCGTACTCCTTGACCACGGATGACATGAATGCGAGCACGGGCGCAGTGTTGAGCGTGTCCTTCAGCTGCACGAGTATCTGCTGTGCTCCAAACTCACGGGCATAGTCGGCCAGCGCCTCCTTGGTGTAGTTGGCTACTGGGTTGCGATCGCCCGAGTTGCCCATGCGCGACAACAACTGCATCAGCACCAACAATGCATCATTGTGTCGCTTGTTATCGATCAGAACGTAGGCGAAACCAATGAGGCCCTGCAAGTTGCCCTCGTCGGTGTTCTTGACCTCGTTGAGCACCTCGCATGCCTCCTGCTGGTTGGACTGTATCCTCGTGTCGTACATCGCCTTGGCCATGAGTGCGCGCGTCGTCAAATAGTCCTTGTGCTTCTTGCCCATGATATTGGCGGCGAGCTTGAACTGCGCAGCGGCATCCTCAAACTCCTTCACACCGGTAAGGATGTTGCCGTACAGCACGTTGAGCATGTGATCCTTGTCCTTTGAATGATGCTTAATGGCAGACTCAATGAACTTAAGTGCCTTGTCGCATTTCTCGGCCTTGTGATAAATGGTGGCCATTCGCACCAGTGTTGTCTTCTCGGTTGGATGGACTTGCAGCACGTTCTCATAGTATTGCACTGCGCCCCTGTACAACTGTTTGTCGTACAGCTGGTTGCCCTGCTCGAGCAGGTTCAACACAAATGCCTGATACTTTGGATCACAGCCTGTTGATATCGATACAGGCACCTTCTTGTCGGGTGTGCTCGCTGCCGGCGATGATGTTGACGACGATGATGATGTCAAAGTCGATGGGGATTGAGATTGGGAAGGGGACGATGCAGATGACGCAGATGATATCGTCGACGTCGTCTCAGTTTTTGATGTTGACTGTGATGAGATTGATGATGATGTGCTTGCAGCAGTAGCAGCAGGAGCAGGAGCAACAACCTCTGATGACTTTGATGATGTTGCAACATCAGCAACAGGGTCAGGTGTTGGAGTGTTGTTATTCTTCACAACGTATACATCATCCATGTTCTTGATGGCCTTGAGCAAATGAGTAGAGTCAACCAACTTCTTTCCCTTGACATCCTTCAAATCGATTGAATTTGATGTCATCTGATTACTATCTCCATGAACTGATCTGTATTCTTTTACAAAGTACTTTGTTTGGTTGATCGATCGAATGAATGAATGAATGAGTGAGTAAAGTTAGTTAGTTAGTCAGATCAAAGTGACGAGTACAACTCAATCAACTTATCACTCAACTTCACATACATACCAACTTCAAGTCTAGGATGGACTGCAACTGTTGCTGCTGCGACAGAGGTTGAACGATACATGTGTACTCGGGCTGGCCTTCAAAGTGAACGTAGAACTTCATCATGAATGAATCAAAGCAATACTATGCGATGGACAATGTATATGAATATATGTATACAGTTGGTACCAATGAATGAATGAATGAAAGAAGGAATGAATGAATCTGTAATGAATCAAAGTTTGAGATTATTCAAAAAAAATAATAACTGATGGCTGGAGTTGAGTCCCATCTCCTCTTTAGGTAATATATGTGAAGAGAGTTCATGTCATCAGGGTGAAGAAAGTGGCGCGGATCATTCTCATTCTTATCAGTGCACTGACAAAGAGAAGAAAGACAACACGCACAAACAACACATAGAGGAGCAATAAGAATGATCACTACTTTGCCTATTTACATCTTAAGACGCGCACTTTCACATCTTGATAACATTGATATACTTTGTTATCTCCTAGTAAACAGAAGTATATTCTTTCAACTACAGAGTATAGTCCCATCATTGAAGTACTACCGTGACTACGCCACACTATCAAATACCAACTTGAGATCACTTGAGCACTTGACTAACATTCTTAACTCAGATCGACAGCTGGCGACACACTTTACAATTGAGGGCTCTCCACCTCATCATAATAATGCTCATCTGGTCCAGATTCCTTCAATCCCTTCGGGGGTCACAAGTTTGCAAGTGCTGATATATCCTTACCCTCACCATCTCCTTCATGGTGGTATCCCACAGTCAGTCACATATCTATCATCAGTCCATTTGAACCAACCTCTTCAAGTTGGACATATACCACAGTCAGTGACACATCTATCATTACAATATTTCAATCAACTACTTCAAGCTGGACATATACCGCAGTCTGTGACACATCTATCACTCTCATCTTTCAACCAACCACTACAAGCTGGACATATACCGCCTCGATCAACCACTTCAAGCTGGACATATACCAGAGTCAGTGACACAATTAACATTGGTGGATCTCAACCAACCACTTCAAGTTGGACACATTCCACAGTCAGTGACACATCTATAGCTATCATTGACTAGTTTCAATCAACCTCTTCAAGTTGGACATATATACCTCAGTCAGTAATACAGCTTTCATTGGATCGCTTTGATCAAGCAACCACTTCAAGCAGGGCATATACCACAGTCTGTAATGCGCCCAAATGGGCACATTCCACCAATTATATCGCTGTCGATTCAAAACACTCGGTTCTCTCCTGAGAACTTTGGCTTTCTCACACCCGTCTGACCATGAAAGCCAATACAATCACAATTCTCCATAAACCAAGACATCACAATCCATCATCGTTTCTAGAGTTCAATAGTGGTTCTCTTACCAAGATGAACAGACTTGCACACATCATTGTCCAAATCAAGCCAGGCTACACACCAATCAAAATCAGTCAAGTCGCCCCTGTCTCTCTTTTGAACTTGCTCAAATCGACACCAACAATAACTCGGCAATTCTTTGGTATTAGTGGATGTCATGTGTATTTAGAGACCATTTGGAGGCCTCTCGATAATGAGATGGCACTATTTGTGACTGTTAATGAGGCACACGGCGATGGAATCATATCATTTTGGAAGTTCCCAACAACATCAACTGACCTTAGACTCTAACAACGTGTCCATTGTGTATATCGAGCCTCTGATTGGTAAGTAAATATCCTTTGTTTTTCCTTGATATTCTTCTTGTTGTTTCCAAATTGGATGAATGGGATACAAAAAAGACCAAATTTGCCCATCAATAGCGTGAACTGACGGTTAAACTCCTGAGCAGGTTAATTTATATATTTTTAGATGAACAACTTGCTCTGATAATATTATTTTATTATTCCAGCGTTGATAGGGTTTTCAAACTGAACTGAGCCTCAGTCTTTAGCATTACCTATGAGTAAGCATATTGTCGTGTTGAAAACAGATATCCTCAAACCTATCATCCATAGACAAGTAATGGACAAAGGGTTTGAGGATGGACATTGCACACATTGTACACTGTACACCCCACTATCATCTTTCACTAGGACTAAGATAGTATCTTTCACGAGGATCTTAACATCTTTCACGAGGACAATCTATTATCTTTTCGAGGACTAGGAAAAAAGTATCTTTCACTTGGATCTTGACATCTTTCACGAGGACAATCTATCATCTTGGAATTGACTATAATCAATAAAATTGATATCGGCTACTATTCTACTCTGTGAAAAAGGATTGCACAACTATCAATGGGATTATTTGGTAAAGGATCTAACTTAAATCATTGAAACTATTTGAAGAAAGGTTCTAGAACTAATAAGAGTTAACAATTAACAATTAATTAATCAACCAATCATACTTACTATTGGATGGGTCCATTATGATAAAGAATAGTATTTGTATTAACATAATGAATGACTTTCAAAAGGGTACCCTCGAAAGTGTGTTAAGTATTTTTAAAAAACGAGCAGAATCTTCTCTCGAGCTGTTTTGCTAATATTTAAATGTTAATTAAATAAAAATAATTCAAAATCTAGATATAAAAATACAGACAATTTACATTAATGCGTAAAAAGAAAAATGTGATTACATTGAAGTTCGCTAAAATGAGTTTGTGATAAATGGTCCAGAACTTCGAGTCTAAATTAGTTTTGCTTACACTAAATTATAATTGCCCAACTTGATTATCTCAGGTTATAAGATATATTGAACTTAGAACTCGATAAATAAAAAAATTAAATGTCTATTGACTGTTAGTGTTTAAATAATGTTCGTCTTTCCATTCCAGACTGATGACGTTGTGACAGCAATGTTTTTGGAGTTACAGGAATGTAAATAAATAAGTATAATTATAATAATATATAATAATATATTTACATATTTTAAAATTTACATATTTATAAATATTCAGTTTTATCTTGGATCGCTTTCAGCAACTTGTCACATTGATAAAAAGCCATCCATCATTCTGTAATAGGCATATGTTTGTGGCCGCGATCATCTTACAATGGTGACAGTTATCGCAGTTAGCAGCTCTTTGACATAGTCCTGTGGGTGAACACCAGTGAATCAAGTGCAGGAAATATATCAGGACAGGGCATCGATGTAAGTAAACACAACGGAAAAGTGGTTCGACTGATTGATGATAGTAATTCCTAACTTTGCCTCAACAAACAAATATATCATAGAGTTGGTCATCGTTGCTGTCATCATCATAATCGTAGTTGTCAACATGTCACTGTCGGCAACATCTTTGTTTTCGTTGTTTTTGTCATCTTCATCTACAACTCATAGAGTTGGTCATCATTGGTATCATCAATCACATCATCTTCGTTGTTGTCATCATCTTCCGACTCGTGATCATCGCCACTGTCCACCTCATCAACCTGCTTCTGACCTTGGAGTAGATCAACGATGTCCTTAAACATCTCGTCGATTGATGGACACTTGTTCAGAGAGTACTATCATCTGCTACAATCTGGTACATTCTGCTCAATGCCAATTCCATTGGATCACTGATGACATACAGTATCCTCTCGCTTGTGAGTATCTGTTTTGACGACAGGTTACCTTTGCAATGGCTGAATGAAGTACAAAGAGCAAATCAATCAATCATCGACAATAACACCAACATCATTCAATCATCAAATGTATATGCTTACTTCAAGTATCTATTGATCTCGTTGCAATCAATCGATTGTATCTCTCAGTCAACCTGCTGCTTCCTCCTGTGTCGACTTGTAAGTATGTGCAACTTCATTTGATTGGTATCATGTGAACTATAGTTGTCTATAGTTGTAAGAGATAATATATGTTGGTCAATAACAAAGAATGTGAATGACCAAACATATGTGCATGAGTAATCATATATACTACATGATTACTCTATCCTCACAACCATAGTATGTGTTGTTGTTGCTCTCCATGATCTGTGTGAATGAGTGCTGGACCAGTGGGCCTCATGAACCTGATCATGAGTGCATCGCATATATATGTTCATATGTATAATGAGTTACTCTAAAATAAGGTATGGTCCATGATAGTAGAGGCCATGCTTAAGTAAGTATATATGTATACATATGTATATGTGTGTAACTGTATAAGTATATAAGTGTGTTGAATGAATGAATGAATGAATGCATCAAACGAATGATGATTCATATTAAAGTGTGAACGTGGTGACCAATGAGTGAACCAGTGTGAACAGAGAGTAGGGGTAACCAGATAATGTTGTAGATATGTAGGCAAAGGTATGAAGCATGGGGCCATGCGTCAACATATCATCTATCCACCAGCATCAATCAATCAATCCACACATGGGCGACCAATAACTTACTATGATTCATCCACTTTAGATGCTCGACTCCACTCTGGATAGAATGTCTCCATAATGTATCATTATTGTTCAGGTGCTCCGTTGCAGTGGATCTTGATTTCGATGAATGTCAATGGTTGAATTTACTGATGTCATTGCTGATGTAGTCCACTTGGCGATATCGTTGGTCAAGAACAATGGCAAGTTCATGTCATGTTTGAGGATGCTGCCCTCTATGGTAGATGCAAGGAGGAGCTAGTGGACCATCTTAAGAACAATGGGGATAACACTGCTGACAAAAAGAATGCCGTGGAGGATCGAGAGGCATTCTTGAAGACGACCTACTCCCATGAAGAGGTAATCAAGATGCTGGACATGATGCCATCAATGTGTTCGGTCTTCAATCAATCAATCAATCAATCAATCAATCAATCAATCAATCAATCAATCAATCAATCAATCAATCAATCAATCAATCAATCAATCAATCAATCAATCAATCAATCAATCAACTTTGTTAGCTTTAAAGACATGATAAATAACAACAACGTCACACTTGCAATGACTTACCTTGCAGCAATTACTTTTAAACCTGTCAAGGTCCTGTCGTAGCATCCAGCTCCGCGCAGAGTGATTCATTGGTTTCACTGCCTTGGAACATAATGAATTGGTGAGTATCGAATGGACTAGACAGTACAGACATAGTCTTTCCAGTGATCAACTGATACACTCCTGAAGGAGAACGACTATGTATGTATATATATGTATATATATGTAATATGACTCTTATAAACAGTCTTGTGTTATTACAAATGAGATAAAACGTCATATGACAGGGTTCAAAAGTAGGTCCAACTCTCCATTTAATACCAGAAAACAAGAACAACTGTTTACGCAAGCGTGTGAGACCAACCTCGTGGTCTGATCACTTTCATTGTATTATCTGTTTTTATATCTCCATCTAACTCTTGGTTAATAATAATACCGTCTTCAATATTGTTTGTTATCTCTTTTTGGTTACTGCTATTTCTTCTTCTTATTCCTCTAAGTCATCTGAATCCGGTTTCTTTCTCTTTAAGGATGCCTCTGGTATTGGTAGAGACTCATAGAAATTGTAGATCTGATCAATACTCTTAGGCTTGCTAAATGGTCCAGTGCTCTTAGGTCTAAATGCCCCAGACGGGTCATAAAGTGGTGAGAGGTCCTCATGGCGAAAAAAGTAGATAATCATCTTCTTTCTGTAGTGTCGCTCGAAGAATAGCACAGGGTTGACATCATTATCGGATTGCATTGAGAATTCACGGTTGTTTTTCTTCATCCTGTAGACCTGCAAAATATTCACAAGACTCTCAGTTACCTGGCCATAGTGGTCTCTTTGAGATGCAATGTCTGCGTCAAGATCGATGTCCATGTAGATTCCAGCATTCTTGGGCAGCTGGACACGTGGGATGTCATCGGCTGATGATGATGATGATGTCAGGTAATGTCGTATAATCCAAAGCACCAGTTCCATTGAGTATAGCGTTGCAGGACCACAGTTGTATAAGTTGTTTGGGACTGGCCAACATGAGAGTGGATATCCTTTGACTTGCGAGTCATCAATGCCCATATATTTGTAGACCTCTGGGGGTATGTGCATGTTCTTTGTGCCTATTGTGTCCATTGTGTCCATGTGAATGTATGCCTGTGCCAGTTTGTGGGATGATACCACCAGGAGAAGTGACCAATGACAGCCTAGTTCGATGGGTAGGAGGTGAATCTCAACCTCTTTTCCATAGCTGACCACTGAGTTTGGATGATCTTTGAGCATTGCCAATGTATGTGTGTCGTGTATGCGAACCGGGAAGGTCGAAGGAGATTCACAGTATGACTTGGTATTGACCCACGGTAAGAAAATGTCATAGTGAAATCTTTGTGCAAAGTATGCCATGACTTTCTGGTCAAGCCAACCAGAACGGTCATTGCCGCCAGGTTTAGAACATAGGATCCCCTTAAATGAATGAAGATTGACTCGAACATTGTTTGGATCTGTACCACGGGCAATGCGGAGGTGTTCAATATAGGATGGCAGTGTTGGTGTCACTTGGGGAAGCGTGGATATGGGCGCAGTAGTTGCTGTGGATGAGGGAACGGGCACTTGCATAGACATTGACTCTGTGATGTGGGGATGAGTCGCAGATGAATGAGCGAGAATAGAATGAGCCGTTGATGGAGGTATATGGTCGTCGCAGATTGGTGCATCATGAGTAGACTTCTTGGAGGCGTCGTCATTGGTGGACTCCTTGTTTACTACTTCATTTACATCTTTGTTGTTGTTGTTGTTGTTGTTGTTGTTGTTGTTGTTGTTGTTGTTGTTCATGGCTGAAAGAAAGAGATATATTATATAACTTCAAAATTGTGTATGTAGGTTTTCAATGAGGATAATATGAGGACAATAAAGAACAAAATTAATCATCATAATATAACATTTCTCAACCCACGCCACAACATTTTCCAAACCCAATTGGGTCGAATCGTGCACGACCTTTGGACTTAAAGTGTTTTGAGCCCAAGTCAATCAAGAAAAGTACAGATAATAACCTCTCAATTATGACTTTGATTGTAATATATATGTTTAATAATCTTTTTGTCTTTTCTTAGGCCTATCATTCGATAGCTTGAGAGTTGGGCTTTCTATATCTTGAGTTGTAGGGTAGTTGGTTGATGTTGAATCAAACAAAGTGGGGTCGCCAGATGGTGATCTCGGCTGAGCTGATCGCTCAATTGATGCAGTGGAGAGTCTGTCTGGTCCTGCAGGTACAGTGGGTGGGTCTAATGGTATGGCTGGATTGGCTGGTGCACTTGGGACATTCTTTTTTTGGTCTTCCTCTCTTCTTCTTCTCTGTTGGTGGTGTAGGGAAGACTAGGAGGAGTCGAGGTGTCGCACTGCAGCGCAACGGATGTTGTAACATTAAGGCGGTCTCCAACGATGTGTTGATTGTCCAAACAATATGCTGTTATCTTGTCCGTCAACTCGCTTCTCTGGCACTGAGTGAGTGCTTGTCGTGCAAAGTTGGTTGCAAAGAGCTGACCAAAGGGTTCCAACACACCATGGCGATATGCTTGCAATAGTTTCCTCGATATCCACTCTTTCCGAGAGTAAATGATGGGCAATCGCATGTGATCTGACTCTCCAATCTGATGTTGTAGCAACGCCTCTGTGAATGTGACATGCTGGAGATGGTAACACTGGTCTTCTGATTGTTGATCTGCATGATCTCCATCAACTTGTTCTTCTTGGCATAGGCAGTCAACGACAACACTACTACCACTGCTGTTGCTGGGGACATATGACCCATGTGTCTTGAGTATGAGTATAGCGGTGAGCCTAATCTTATCGGCGATGGTGGTAGGGCATTTATAGTGTTCATCATCCTTCTGGGTCGAGACGGAACATCGCTTTATAGGCCCACAGAGCATTGTCATCATCCGCTCCCGATAGTCCAAAGCCCCTGCTGTAAGACTTTAGTGTATAGTTATGGCGTGGATAGTAATAATATAGACAGATAATAGGGGGTAAGGGTAATTGTTGTCCAGTCGTGACTAACAGTCCCGGGTATTTATTGTGTACGGTCATCCATGAGCGTACGTGTGATTAGTGTAGTCGGTTGTCTCCGCTATCATGATGACCCTCGCCATTATGATGGAGACTCACGCCATATATACAGTCTTGGCTTTGGAACACAATTCTATTAGATGCCAGCTCGGCGCGTGTCATCTATCCATATATATATAATTGTGTAAGCCCAACACTGCTCCTCTTAATGAAAGACCCCCCCATCCAGTGATGTATTTGTCTTGTTCATTAATTGCAGTGATTGATCCAGTTGATCATTGTGAAGTTCCTTGTAGTCGTTGGTTGAAGTTAGTGATATCTGTGGCATAGAATTGGCTAACAACTTGGTTGCGCAACCATCCTCTTGATCGTGAGACTTGGAATAGGTATTCCACTCGAATACCTGAAGTGAGATGTATTGTCCTCTTGGCCAGTATTCTGAACAGATCAGAATGGACTCCTCTCAATGAATACTTCAGTATCTTCTGAATCAGCGTTGAGGCCACAGTATTGGCACAGTCAGAATACTCAGCGGATTCCTCGTACTTTATGAGATTGTCCAGGTGTTTCCAGTATGGCACCTTGTTATCAATATACTCGACAGCAGTTTTGTACAGTTGTAGTCTCTTGACCTTGGATGGAATTCTCAGTGGTTCATCCTTCTTCTTCTCCTTCTCTTTAGGACCAACGACAACGTCATGGTTATCTTCATCCTGGTACTCCAAAGTTGATTCCGGTGAACTTGGAGGTGATTGGTCCGGTGATCCAATCGGTTCATCAGTGTTTGATGTGTGATCATGATCATCAGCATCATCATTCTCGTTCTCTGTGTCGTCGTCTGATTCGCTCATTTGATCGACATTGTCCTCATCTTGTTCATCTTCAAGATCATTCAGTGATCTTGGAACAGCCTTTTGAGTAGAGCAGCATGTACAGTCTTCTCGATCGCTGGATCGACAGTGTCATCAAGGAAGGTGATGTTGTTGTTGTTTACTCTAACAACCAAATATGGGCCAGTGTAGACCGCGTCCAACTTCTTTGAACGTTCGTGGTCGTGCAAACGACGGAACACATAATCACCAGGGTGAATGTTCGTCGGCCTCTTCCTTGAGTCATAATACTTCTTCATGTTTTTACTTGCCAACAGAAGGTGATCACGCACAATCTTCATTGTTTTGTTCCATTCATTCAAATGTACAGATACAGTTTTCGGTGTTGTATCCGAAGTTGAAACAGTCAGTGGTTCGGCATCTCTGTTAAACATGATACGGTAAGGCGTCATACCAGTAGACGTTGACAGTGTGTTATTGATGGCATATTGGATCAGTGGCAAACACACGAACCAGTTCTTACGTATGTCGGTCATGCTATCGTCGAGGTCAATCTCCTCCAGGATCCCAGTTGGATCATCATGCAAGTACCTTGCTAACAACTCACGTTGCAACAACATCTTGCGCAGGACGTTCTTTACCAGTCGTACTCTGATCTCAGAGTGGCCATTAGGGTTGTGGCGATACGGTAGACTCATGTGTATCTCGACCTTCTTAGCCTTCATGTATTCAACGAAGACATGAGCTGTGAACAATGGATCGTTATCAGTTACGATCTCACTTGGTCGTGGAAAAGTGCAGAACATCTCTTGTAACAGATCAATGATGTCCATGCTCTTCGCACCCTTGATCAATGGCTTCAACCATGTGAATTTGGAGAATCGATCGGACACCAACAGTATTCCGTCATACTCTACACCAGTTTTAGTAGTATGAGTGGACAGCTTTGGAATTATATCCATGGTGATTGATTCAAACACATATTGTGGAATGGTTAGGGGCTCCAGCAAGCCCATCGTCCTCGGTGGATGGTCACTGCACAGCTTGCAAATGACACATGACTGTACGTAGTTGAGGATGTCAGCGTTCATCGTCAGCCAGTAGTATCTACGTTTAATCTTCTCGCTCGTTCTCTTGTGATCAAAGTGTCCTCCTAGCCAGTGATCATGGTGGATGGATATCACTTTGCGAATGACCTTCTTCACACGTGGAACAATCAGCTTGTTCTCACTCGTCAGGCGCAAGCCTCTGGTATCGACGGTGTAAGGTGTCTGATCACGGTGCAACGTTTTCTCGTTGACTAACTTGTCCTCTATCTCGTAGCCAGCTAGTATCAGTGGAATGATGGTATCATCATCAAAGGCGTGGAGCATATTCAGTTCGGACAATTCCTCTATACTGCGAGCGGAAGCGGTGGCAGCAGCAACAGTTGCTGTGTTGGTCACATTATCGACAGATGCGATATGTTTGGCGAGTACAGGTTCATCTGGCATGGGGATGTCATCATCCACATCAATCGATTTGTTTGATCGGACGCGCTCCATCAACTCTTTGACATCAATTGATCGACTGCATGCATCAGCATAGATGTTGGACGAGCCTTTGATGTACTCCAGTTTGGGATTGTACTTACTTAGGATCTGTATCCATCGAGTAATACGATCACTGATCGGATATTTACATTGCTCATACAGGAATACAATGTTGCGGTGATCACAGTTGATCGTGATTGGATAACCAAACAATAAATAATGATTATCAATCAGAGCAGTTACTGCAGCTAGCATCTCGCGCTCAAGCACAGTGTAGCGAAGTTGACTGTCGTTGAATCGCTTAGACCCATACAGAATGTGTCGTCGCTCTCCATCATCACCCAGTTGGTAGATCACATAGCCAATCGCACCTTTGCTTGCGTCACTGTCGCATATGAATGGACGATC